>NW_019268276.1:0-64375 GCF_002742605.1 Olea europaea var. sylvestris
ATATGAACCCATGCCTCCTCAAGTTGAGCGAAGGAAGACAAGCGGCTAAGGTTTTCTTCCTCGGTAATACACTAAAAATTGGGGGCAATTTAATGTGAAGGAGAAGCAAAAAGGGAGAAATATTTATCATCCCTAGCACCAAATTATCTTGTGTTGCAGTGATTTCTACTCAACATCTCTCTTCATACGTAAAATGTGTTTTTTTTTTTTCAGTTTCTGCCATGGACTACTAATTAAATCCAACATAACATAAATCCATTTCTCAGGGGTGGCCGTAAGCTATCGAAACAATAAGGGTGTGTTTGATAGGGTGGAGATTTCATGGAAAATGGAATTGCAATTTCATCTTTTCATTTTTTTGGTGTTTGATTGGCAAAAATTTTTTTGGAACTCATTTTCCACAATTTTATACCACATAGATATTTTCCTTGTTTTGGAGGAAAATGAATTCTAACCAAAATGGGTGATAATCCATTTTCCCGGATTACTGTAGCATTTATATTTTTTTGTTTATTTATTATTATTTGTTTTTTGACAATGAAAACAAATTCTAAGAATTATTGTAAAAAAAAATATTTCCCTTTAATTGGAAATTTTTATGTAAAACAAAGTCAAACGAACATAAAAAGATAGATGATTTTCTTGAAAAAAATTTTATTTTTTATTTTTGCAATGGAAACAAATTTTATCTCCAATACCAATAAAATATACCATTTAATTGATAATTTTCATGTAAAACAAAGTCAAACGAATACCAAAAAAACACTTTTATTTCAACAATTTTCACGTGGAAAATTATACCAATCAAATACAATAATTTACAATTTTCAGGAAAACAATTTCTAAACAATTTAATTCCACGGAATTAGTTTTTTTTACATCCAAATTCCATCTTTACAATCAAACAGACCATAAATGTTAAATGTCTCAATTTAAAAAAAAAAAAAAACGCATATAATATATACATGTTACAATTCGACCAAAAGTGTTTAAAAGCATATGCATTTATGTTCATTAGCTAGATATGATTCATGGTGTGATACAAAGTTACTTCATTCAGTATTTTTTATTTTTATTAAAAGACATCATTACATCAAATTCTATTATCTCGTTAATGAGTAAGTAAATTGGATATAGCTAGTTAACTTCTTTCAAATGTTTAAGTCCTCCACCAACTCAACGCCATTTCATCGATTCAAAACACAACACTGTTGAAAATAAATTTTAATCATGCTAAAAATCAAGAATCGCAAAATCATAAATTGATAAATCGAATTCATACCTACGGAAGCCATCGTTAATATGAATAATAGTAGCCAGATCTTCCCCTCTTTGCTCTTCACAAAAGTGTTGACCATCAATGGGGCAAACTAATAAAATCATATGGAGAGGAGAGGAGACATAGCCTTTATATAGGAATTTATTGAGTCTTCCCATTATCGACTTAAACCCTAATTAGGGTTTACGGCATATTCTCGAAATTACCATATTATATCAAATAAAGCCCGTAAGGTGTAAAACGGTCCAAGTTGATCACTTAATGTAATTGGCCTAATCATAATGTCATTGTAAGCCATACATCTAACTCGTAAAATTTACAATCGAATGTGAAGCTCATATTTGGAATTATTCCAACATTCTCCCATTTGGACAGATATTTGATTATTAAAACAAAACTTTTAACACCTAGGTTAGACTACACAGGTGGCCACTAAAGTATAGCTCCAATGTTGACACCTTACGTAACATGATCCGATCCAACAAGAATATTAACATCGAACATGGAAGTCATTAAACCAATTAAGCAATGTAAGACAATTACACAGCTACAAATACCAACATCTTTATCGACATGGATCTCCATCTTCCAACCAATGTGGTAGTATGTGGCATGAACTTAACTCCAAATGTGATAAAAAAAAAAAACTATGCTAATTCATATCGGTCATCATAATGCTTCAGATCAAAATGAAGTTATATGTCTCAAAAAGAAACTCATCTTATGTCTTTATCTAGCATATCTCTAGATCCCAATAATATCACAATAAAAAGATATAAGTCAAATACATGCTCAAAATAGTTCATGGATAGATGAAAATATATTTTATTATTAATAGAGGGGCTTTTTCCGAAAATATATGGGTTGCTTACGTACCCCCACAAAGAGATTAAGCCCAAAACATAGTTCTTTTGTAAAGCCCCGTTCTATAAACGTAGCGGGCTTCTTGAAATAATATTGAACCTGTACAAATTTAATGAAATTTCTTGAAATTGAATCGACTATACATACCATGAATAATATGAGTAGCAAAGCAGAACCAGAGTAATCGGTTCTAATGAAAAACGGAAACTGAAAAATAACTTTTGATCAATGGGATACAAAATAGTTTAATTTCCACTTTTGTCACTATCAAGTTAAAGGACTTAGTCTCTCCCACTTGGTGAAGGTTCTCTTAGCTAAATAACATGTTATAAATAACTCTCTTATAAATAAATGTAGATTATAGATTTTAGATAGATATGTTTTAACTTGTTTAGTTGTTTATTAATTGATAATTATATATCGCAAGGTAGGCTATAATTTAAAATAAAATCGGACTGTAAAATTTTAGATTTCAAAATTAGTCAAAAGTTGTCAAACTTCAAATGTGTTCGTCGTCTACCTCAAAGTGATATCACAATCCTAGTTATCAACATATAATGGAACATGTCACCATTTTGAATGAGTAGTTTGATTAAAAAAAATGCTATAGGTAGAGAAATTTTTTTACAGAAATCATACAGATGAACACTTAACAGATTATCATTGGAAGATGACAAAAATACGGAAAAAAAAGCAATTCTTTTTCCGTACTTGCAGAAAAATTCTTGATAAAAAGTAAGAAAGGAATAAATAAAAAATTAGATGAAAACACAAATGATTTATCACCCTATCAAAACATTTATTGTTGTGTATGAGTTGGGTGGCCCAATTGGAAAAGGTAAGAGAAAAATGAATTTTTTTTTGTTTTTTTTTCCCCTTCATTTTCTAATTTTCGTCTTCTAAATTTTGAGGTCAATTTTGTCTTGTTAAACGAATCTAACGGCAATGTTGATGGAAGAGTAAGTATGGACGGTGACAGTCAATTTATCAAAGATTGATGATGACAATATCAAGATACAAAGATAAAGGATCCAATTGCAAAACGAAAATAAACGTATGGTTGTGGCTGCAAATTACCCTGATAGAAAAGGGTTTAGGGTTTACCTATAAAATGAATCGTCCTCTCAATTTTGTATTTCTTCTTCTTCTTCCAGCCGACGTAGCTTGCAGCCATGGTTCATGTCAGTTTTTACCGCAACTGTGAGCCCCCCTCCCTCTCTCTCTCTCTCTCTCTCTCTCTCTCTCTCTCTCTCCGTGTTCATGTTTGCGTGGGGGTTGCGAGTGTGAGATTAAGTTCCGTGATCTTCATTGTGACATACGAATCAAGCTTCAAATTTGACTCAAATTGTTAAACTGTCTTTGTGCATCACTTATTTTGTTATACTATATATATTTGTTGGTTAATAATTCTGGGGTTTGGTTTAGAGATCCTGGGACAGTACTCAAAATAAAGAAACGTTTATCTTTTATTTTATTCAACATTTTTTCAGGTGGATTTGGTCCAGAATCTTGGCAAAAAAGAGTAATTCTACGGTCAAATGGAGCTTTTGGCTCCAATGTTCTAGTAATAAGAATCTCGACGATTAATTTTTTAGTTTAAATATGTCCTGTGTCTTTCTAACAACCAATGCCAAAGAATTGTTTCTCTTTGTCCTGTATTATTTTTATTTATTAGGTTTTATCTCTTATCAATTTGCATAAACAAATTTAAATAGTTGCTTTACGCAGTGGTAGAGTATGTTATAGAATATTTATCCTTTTTTTTGCAACTGTGGCTTGTAACAGATGGGAAAACATTTAAGAAGCCTCGTCGTCCATACGAGAAGGAGCGTTTGGATGCAGAGCTGAAGCTTGTTGGTGAATATGGTCTCCGATGCAAGAGAGAGCTCTGGAGGGTGCAGTATGCATTGAGTCGTATTCGTAATGCTGCTAGAAATCTTCTCACCCTAGATGAGAAAGACCCTCGCCGAATCTTTGAGGGTGAAGCCCTTCTACGCAGGATGAACAGGTACGGGCTTTTGGACGAGAGCCAGAATAAGCTCGATTATGTCTTGTCGCTTACTGTGGAGAACTTCCTCGAACGCCGCCTCCAAACTCTTGTGTTCAAGGCTGGTATGGCCAAGTCAATTCATCATGCCCGAGTGCTTATCAGGCAGAGGCATATTCGGTATACATTCTATTCTGCTAAATTGATAGAATGCATAGTTTATTGTGTTTCACATCTTAATTTTCCTTGCGTGTGAATGTTAACTCAAATGGTTTATTTTTATAGAGGATTATGAATGCAGCTTTTCTTAGTAGTTTGTTTTTAAATGTGATCAACAGAAAATCAACTGAACAATCACTTCCATTCTTCATATTTCAGCCTTCACTTTGTTATCCTCTGGGTTAGAAGGCTTTCTTTTTTTTAATTCATTTTGAAAACAATAATTTTTGAATTTTGTGCACTGAATTTTTAGAAAATGTACAAGATAATGAAAAATGCATTGAATTGATACTTAATTAATTAATTAAGAAATTGAAGGGCATCTGTGTTGTGTTATTTAGAGTTTATTTTATTAGTATGCTGATTTCAGAGACAAATATTGATTTTAGATATTGATTCACACTGCTACCGTGCACATGGTGATTCTGTTTTTCCTTTTTCCATAATAGTGGTTGTAGATCACTTAATTAAACACCTCCAGGCTTCAGTATCGTAGCTACAGAGGTTTCATAGACCAACACCGAACAATGAGTAGAGATACTCTTAATGTTTATTTGTATTGATTTGGCAAATGCGTTGACATGATAAACTTCATTCAATTCGTGTAATCACATCATTACTTGTTTTCACTAGTGTATTTGTCATGTTTCAAGGCACATGTTTCTCGTTTGTTTATACTTCATATCCTAAAAGCCAGCATTCAAGTATGTCAACTTTAAACTTTGATTTTCTTTAGCACTAGACTTAGGAGTGGGCGCGGGTCGATTCGGTTCTAAAGAGAACCGAACCGAACCAAAATTTTCAGGTATTTAGTAAATGGAACCGTCGTGTCCAAATATAATTATAGAACCGTTCAGGTTCGGTTCGGTTCTATACTATAATTAAATTTTTTAACATTTATAACAACATTATATAAATACAACTAATGACATATTCAATGATTTTAAAATGTCAGAGACTAGTAGACTATCTTGTTCAAATGATCGCTACGATCAAAATTTCGGTTGGCGGAGGTCACAGCGTCAGTCGACGATTGTGTAGGTTTTGGAATGTCAGCGAGGCTGCGAGAGTGGAGACAGTGTTATGCACTTTAGTGTAGGTGTTTAGGGTTATTTAGTGGGTTGGATCTTGTTGAGCTAAGAAATGAGACAAAAATGGGTAATTGGGCCAAAAATTAAAAAATTAGAAATGAAACAAATTATTGGGCCAAAAATTTGGATTTAGAAATTGTTAATTTGTTAAGAAAAAATTAAAATTAAAATTAAAATTAAAATAATTTGATTTATTCAATATAAAAAAAAAAATTAGAAAGATTCGGTTCTTATTTGATTCTTCGGTTCTTGGTCTAGAATCGAGAACCGAACCGTACCTGTCGGTTCCCAATTCAGATGCCCGTTCGGGTATTTAATTTGACAAGAACCGTCGGGTTCGGTTCGGTTCGGGAGATTTGCCTAGCCCTAACTAGACTATTCTCTTCACTTCCTTTAGCACATTAAGTGTTACAGGCTTTTCTGTTTTTTAGATGTCTCCCCTTATTCCTTTGACAAATCTTAAATGGCAGCCGTTCTTTGACTGTGCAATTTGAGATGGATTCCTGAGTTTCTAGGTTACGCAATACGTCTTTCCTGTGAACCTGCCTCCCCATCAATTGGATGCATAAGCGCTGTGCATTTTCCTTTATCTGCATGTTGTTATTAGGTAATATTTAAACCAGAGTTGATAGCTGCTGGAGATTGTGTCCCATATTTCTATGATGTGTCGAGAACTAGGAGTTGCTAGAAAGAGAAATCGAGAGGAGGGAGAAGAGGAGAAGAACCAGGGGAAGAGAGGGGAGGGAGAAAAACGGCTGCAAGCCAAACAATACTTCAATTCTAATTCATCATCGTCTATTGAAATTACAACTGAAAAACCATATAAATAGTAAAAGCATAACCCTACCAGTGATGGGCTTGGGCCAAACCAATAATACAAGCCCAATAACTAGAAAAAGTAAAATAGTGCGATAATAATATAAGTGATGTCCGCATCAAAATGTCTGGGAAATTGTTTATGATAAGGGGGCCGACTTTTACATTAGGGCAATGATATATGTATCTCCAGTTATAATTTCACCTTTGTTTAGAGCTCCATATTCAAACTAGAAATTACTGTATTTAATATCCCAGAATTCATTCTGGCAATCAGTTCTTAAAATATAAACATGGGGTCTTTTATGTTAATGCATCACAGCCTCTGTTTCTGAAGCCTAAAAATCAGATTTAAGTAAATTTTGATAAAAGTTGATGAAACGTGTTTGTGTTAAAAAGTTGTGGATCCCTATGGTTAAAATTAATTTTTGACATTATTTAATCTAGATTTTTAGTGGAACCAAACATGGCCGAAAGAGAGTTTATTCAGATAGGAGAAATGTTGACTGGTGAAGACATTTTCAACTGAATTGTTTGTATAATGATGATGATGGGTTTTACGTTCATTCCTGCCAGGGTTGGGAGGCAGGTGGTTAATGTTCCATCCTTCATGGTGAGAGTCGACTCGCAGAAGCACATTGACTTCTCCCTCACTAGTCCTTTCGGTGGTGGTCGACCTGGAAGAGTGAAGCGAAAGAACCAGAAAGCTGCTGCCAAGAAGGCATCTGGCGGTGATGGTGATGAAGATGACGAGGAATGAACATTTTCAACAATTAGAAAACTGAAGCACCATGTTCCTTGAAATGTGGTTTTCGTTCTAAACCGAAACTCTCTGAATTTTGTCTTGACAAATGGTAGCGTGTGTTTTGCTTGTGTTTCACTAATGGACTGTTTTCTCTTTTATTTTTTTGGTTGGGATTGTATGAAGATGGATTTATATAATTTCATTTCATCCACTTTTCATCATTTAGTACTTTCTTATCGTCTTTGTTATCTCTCAATTTGATTATGTGACAAATGTCATGTACATTTTCATTAACATTTGAAAATAATTCGATCACGGCAATCCTGCACAATTTTGCTACTTCAAAATGTGGATCAACTTCTGAAATCCTGAACCTAGATAAACATATAAAACACAATTATCATTGTCGTTTTAGAAAATCCATCCTTAAAATTAAGTTTCAACAGACTCTACATTTTATACTTTATAAAATAAAAAATCTCCAATCTCTATTTGTAGTTTATAACGATGTTATTTAGAGTCTATTTGACAATTATTAATTTATTTTATGATTTATTATATGGTTATTTTCAACCACACATTCAAATAGTAAAATATTTTACACGTATGTCAAAAAAAAATTCTTATTATTATTTTTTTTTACTACCCTTTCTCCTAAAAATTTCTAATCGAGACTTTTTCTACAATAATGATTGTCAAAAAGGCTCTTAATAAAGGTACAAATTTCACTGGCTCACCTCTTGGATTACTCAAACCATATGTGATTGGCCATTGACATCTTTAAATATATGTATTGAGTAAAAATGAGAAAAAAAAAAGATTAAATATTATTTATTTTTATTTTTTTGAAAAAACGTAAAATAAAGAGTTAAAAATTGAGAATTTGTAGGAGTCTGCTAAAAATTTATTCTTTAAATTTAAAGGTACTTCTTGTTGTGCCCTTATTTAAACCCAATTTTTTCCATCAAAATATATTTTTGAACAGTGATTTGACTAAATTTCACCCACATATTCTTAGTCGAATAATATTACATGCAATTTCAAAACTCTCATATATTTTAACCATACATTATTCATCATAACACTATTACAAAATGCATTTTTTTGAGGAAGGGGATTAAAAAAAAAAAAAACCCATATATAATATGCTCTTTAAATTTAAAAAGCATTCTTGAAAAATGTTCTTAGTATATTACAGATCATAGCTAATAGCTAGGACGTGCTTATTCAGGTCAATTTTATAACATTTTTGTAATTCGTTAAACAATTGGACGTGCTTGTTCTGGTGTTTTTTGCTACTCTGATAAGCCCCACAAAAAAGAGGCTGGGGTTTTCTTCCTCGTTTTACCTCTAACGTGTGAATTCGAGATGGTTTGTAGATGAATGGTTTAAAGAATTGTGAGAAAAAATGGTAGAAGATTTTTTTTTTTTTTTTTTTTTTGAAGAAAAGAGTGTCCCCATACCTAGCATGTGTATGAGGTATTTATGGGTGCTTGGCATCGTGCTAGGCAATTATCATCCACATGTCCAATACAGCACATCTACTCATCAAACGGTTCTCACCCACTTATTAAGCGGTAACCTCCGTCTACGAATTGGATAATGGACTTAATGATAACCGTCAAACGGTTTTAAATTAGTTCCAAGGAATTTTGGGAGGTTTAGGTAGTAGTGTTCAATCTAGCGTAGCAACAATCGGGCCAATATAGCAGTAGTCAGGCTAATATAACAATAGTCGAGCTATCATAGTAGTAGCAATGGTCAGGTTTGCATAGCAGCAATCGCCCTATTATAACAAAAGTCATCAGACATAGCAAGAACTCCAAGTGATTCTTCATGAAATTGATGCCGAAGGGATGATTTTGAGTGAAACTTTTCAAATGTATGCAATTATTGAAAAATTACCCCCCGCATGGGAAAATTTCGAGAATTATTTGAAACACAAGCGAAAGGAAATGAACGTCGAAGAACTAATTGTTAGATTTTAAATTGAAGAAGACAACAAGAGTTTCGAAAATAAGTGGTTCAATCCTGGTGCTGCTAAAGCTAATGTTGTGGAGCATGGTCAAAGTAGTAAGACCTACAAAAATAAGTCTGGGTCATCCATTGGCAAAAGGACCAAGCAAGGACCGAAAGGCGAAATTTCTAAGAAGAAATTTTAAGGAAAATACTTCAATTGTGACAAAGTGGGCCACAAGTCTTCGGAGTGCAGATTTCCAAAGAATAAGAAAGAAACAAATGTGGTTGACTACATGGCACAAGACGTGTCAAAGCTGAATCTCTCAGCTGTCATTTTTGAAGCGAACATGGTGGGTTCAAACCCTAAGGAGTGGTGGATTGACACCGGTGCTACTAGGCATGTGTGCTATGATAAGGAGCTGTTTGCTGCAGCGTTTGAAGTAATTGAGAATGGGGAGAAGTTGTTCATGGAAAATTCAGCAACTTCGAAAATCAAAGGTCAAGGAAAGGTGGTTTTGAAGATGACCTTGGAAAAAGAGCTGACTCTCAACAATGTGCTATATGTGCCGAAATTCGCAAAAAACTAGTGTTCGGGTCACTTTTGAATAAGCATGGCTTTCGCATTGTATTTGAGTCGGACAAAGTTATTTTATCAAAAAGTGGAATGTTTGTTGGAAAAGGATATGTTTCCGACGGTATGTTTAAGCTCAATAAAATGAATAAAGCAAACTCTTATGCTTATTTGCTTGAGTCTTCCAATTTGTAGTATGGTAGATTAGGATACGTTAAGTATGATATTTTACAAAGACTAGTTAACTTGAATTGCATACCTGAGTTCCACATTGATTCAAAACATAAGTGTGAAACTTGTATTGAGACAAAATTGACAAGGTTATCGTTTAAATCAATTGAACGGAATACAAAATCACTTGATTTAATTCACAGTGACGTATGTGACTTAAAACTTGTACAAACAAGAGGTGGCAACAAGTATTTCATTACTTTTGTCGACGATAGTACCAAATACTGTTATGTGCATTTGTTAAAAAGTAAAGATGAAGTTATAGAGAAATTTGTTCTCTATAAGAGTAAAGTTGAAACTCAATTTAATAAGAAAATTAAGGTGTTAATAAGCGATCGAGGTGGTGAGTATGAATCACCATTTGCGAAATTTTGTGCACAACTCGGAATCATACATGAAACCATCGCACCTTATTCACCACAACAAAACGGTGTTGCTGAACGGAAAATCGTACTTTAAAGGAAATGATGAATGTAATACTAGTAAGTTCTGGGTTACTTCAGAACATGTGGGGGAAAGTTGTGTTATCAGCAAATTACCTTTTAAATAAGGTGCCCCGAAAGAAAATAGAAAAGATCCCTTATGAGTTATGGAAAGGACAAAAATCTTCCTATAAATACTTACGAGTGTGGGGGTGTCTTGCTAAAGTGGCTGTTCCAACATCAAAGAAGGTAAGGATGGGGTAAAAAATGGTAGATTGCATCTTCATTTGCTATGCACACAATATTAGTGCTTATCGGTTTCTTGTGTATGATTCTAAAATCCCAGACATCCACAAAAATACGATATTGGAATCAAGAAATGTTTCATTCTTTGAACATGTATTTCCGTAGAAGTCCAAAGAGGAAGCAAGCTCCTCCAAACGAACATATGAGACTATGACTGAAAATAGTTATAAGGAAGAAATGGAAGATGAGACTGAGGTTAGACGTAGCAAACGAGAAAGGACAGAAAAATCGTATAGTCCTGATTTTCTAACCTATATGCTAGAAAGTGAACCTCAAAGTTATCAAGATGCTGTGAATTCCTTGGAAGGACTTCAATGGAAGGAGGCCATTAAAAGTGAGATAGATTCCATACTGCAAAATCATATATAAGAGCTAGTGGATCTTCCTCTATGAAGCAAACCACTAGGCTATAAATGGATTTTCAAAAGGAAAATGAGAGCAGATGGAACTATTAAAAAGTACAAGGCCAGATTAATAATAAAATGTTACAAACAAAGGGAAGGCCTTGATTACTTTGATATGTATTCTCCAGTGACGAAAATAATATCCATTAGGTTGATACTTGCGATTGTTACTTTGCGAAATCTTGAAGTACATCAAATGGATGTTAAAAGTGCTTTTCTAAATGGAGATTTTGAAGAAAAAATCTATATAGAACAACCCAAGGGGTTTTCGTCACCAGGGCAGAAAAAAAAGTTTGTAAATTGGTGAAGTCACTATATGACTTGAAACAAGCACCCAAACAATGACATGAAAATTTGATGATGTCATGATAGAGAGTGGATTTAAAATCAATGAGTGTGACAAATGTGTTTACGTTAAAGATACTAAAGATGGTTTTGTCATTTTGTATCTTTACGTTAATGACACACTTATTGTGTTAGTGACAATAAGATGATTGAATCCACTAAAAATATTTTCAATTCAAGATTTGACATGAAAGATATGAGTTTAGCTCATGTTATACTTGGAGTCAAAATCTCAAGAATATCAGATGAGCTTGTTCTAAGTCAGTCACATTATGTGGACAAAATTTTGGAAAAGTTCAATAAAGATGATAGTGGCTTGGCTAGAAAACCAATAGATATAAGTTAACATCTATCTAAAAATAAAGGTGAAAGTGTCTATCAAATATAATACTCGAGAGTTATTGGAAGTCTAATGTACTTGATGAGTTGTACAAAACCGGATATAGCCTACACAATCAGTAAACTGAGTAGATACACGAGTAATTCAAGAGCTGATCACTGGAAAGGAATAGTAAGAGTACTAAGGTACTTAAGATATACTCGTGACTATGAACTCATTATACCAAATATCCAGCGGTCATTGAAGGATACAGTGATACTAATTGGATATCTGATATAAAAGACTCAAAGTCTACCAGGGGATTTGTGTTCACATTGGGCGGTGCTGCCATATCGTGGAAATCCTCTAAGCAAACAGTTATAGCTAGATCTACGATGAAATCTGAGTTTATAGCTCTAGATAAATGTGGTGAAGAGGCCGAATGATTGCACAACTTTTCAAAGAATATTCCAAGATGGTTAAAACCTGTGCCAGCAATTTGCATATATTGTGACAGTCAATTAGCAATAGGAAGGGCACGGAGTAACATGTACAATGGTAAGTCTAGATATATACGTCATAGATACAATACCATAAGACAACTATTCTCAACTAGAGTTCTCACTATTGACTATGTAAGGTCAAAAGATAACATTGCGAATTCGCTAACCAAAGAGTTAAACAGAGAGTTAGTTGGAAAATCATTGAAAGGAATGAGACTTAAGCCCTTGAATGAATAAGTCATTACAAAAGAAACCCAACTTAGTTGACTGGAGATCCCAAGATCTAGGTTCAAAGGGACAACCTAATTGTAAAGACTTAATAAAATCACTGTGGGGGTGTCTCCTCCTATCCATTCCTATAATGTAACAATGATGCCCGTGAGGATGAAGGATAAGCAATAGGCTTTTAATGATTCTTATGTGTCGAAGTTCGAGCCAAGTAATGCTGGTTACTTGTAATAAGAAATCATCTATGTGAGAGAGAAGTGGAGTTGCTTCTAAGAGAATTGTGTAGGGCTCAATTCTTAAGAACTCTCATAGAACTAGGCATATGTTCATGGCCAAAACGAACATAATAATGAGAACTGAATTGTGTTAGGAAGAATCTTGTGTGGAGTATATCATTGTTTACATAAACGGCAGAACAGTTCAAGGACAATATGTCTACTAGTCAGCTAGTAAAGTAAATATGCTTTCACAAGGGAAGGTTCAACCGTTGAACTTTATCACCTAGTCTTTTGTCTCACGGTCACCAAGTCTCGTGTCTCACGGTCTTATATCTCTCCCAATTTTCATTCATATGGGGGATTGTTGGAAAAAATGAGTAAATGACTCACTTTTGACAAAATTTTCGGTGGGACCTGTTGGTCCAATTTGGAAGATTGAAGTTGATCCTTGTTCTCCTTCGTGAGAGCATCGAAACCATTTTATTTATTTGCCAACATTGATGAATGAGAAACTGCAGCTCAAAGATGACCATTGGAAGATGGTTATGTGGGAGAAATTGAAGTTTGTCCCACATAAGAAAAATATGAAAGTAAGAACCACTTTAAATATGGTTGCACATTGGAAGGGTGTAATCATGTGTAGCAAAGACGCTCTCTCCACATGCGCGCATAGGGGGATGCGAATCTCGGTCCGAAATTGCCTTTGAACCTTGAACTTGTATGCGGACGCGACCTGTATACAAGAATGTCCGACCAAACAGAGCAAAAATTGGCCCCTCCGGAGAGCCCACGTTTTGCCATTTTTTTTTGCTTTCTCCACTGACTTTTGAGTTTCTAAAACATCCAAAACTCTCAGAAATGGAAGTGACTCCAATGTTAATTGCCATAGAGTTAATGACAGATTTATGCTATATTAAATCTCAAGTTTTTCAGCAATAAAACATATGAAAAATCTCACCACACGAAATTCTCTCTGTACAAAAGTTCTCAGATTTTGTCGTCGTCTTCTTTCTGTCCAGTGAAGTCGTGGTGGCGGTGATACTGTTTAGATGCTAAATCGGTTTGCCGAAGTAGTTTCTGTAATGCTCAGATTTTGCTGATTTTGTCGTTGTATCCTGAAAAATAGACACTCGGACAAGACCTCAAGCACTTACAGTGAGGGGGCAAATCTATTTTAAGGAAATTGTGTTCGCATAGGTCTCGGATTGAAAATTTATCTGCTATTTATTTAGTTTACATTTTATTCTTACAGATTTATTTATTTAGCGATTTACATGTCTCATATATTGTTTGTTAAATTTATGTTAGAAATAGATTTCTAAAAGGAAAATTCGTTATATGTGTGAAAAATAGATTTCACATATCGGTATTTCTATTTGTAAGTGAAAAATTTGTGTTATTTTAGTTAGTGTATGAATAAAAACACTTTATGCAAGTTTTGTGCAAATATGATGAGCTTTGCCTACAAATACAATGAGCTGCCATAGACGATGAACTTTCTACAAATACGGTAGACACCATATACGGTAAGTTGCAAATAAGGTAAAGTGCAAATACGGTAAGTTGCCTGACATATACGGTAAGCTGTCTGGCGTATATGGTAAGCTGTCATATACGGTGAATTGAACTGCCAAATACGGTAAGCAATTGCCAAATACGGCAAGCGTGAATCCGGTGTGTAAATCACATATACAGTATATGAGAACCCGATTCCACTCCATACACTACTAATTAAACTTACTAATAAACTTAAAACAGATTCCTAAATGAAAAATTGGTTTCTTATATTGTTAATTTTAGAAATTAATTTTTTTGTTTGATTTTCAAAAATGGAAAATGAATCGATCAACATGGATGTGACCCAAACTGTGCCTACTGAAAATCAGGCTATGGGCTCAACTGTGGCTCAAGGGCCAAGCTCTGTTGTAGCTCAAACTGTGACTAGATTGCCAAGTCATGTCGTGAGTCAAACTGTGGCTCCAACAACTGGCCATATCATTAATGTTCCGGTTAATCATGGAGAAAAATTGGAGAAATTTAATGACGTGAATTTCAAAAGGTGGCAGTAGAAAATACTATTTTATCTGTCCACTTTGAATTTTGCAAGATTCTTGATTGAGACTGCTCCAAAACTCAATGAGGGTGAAGGAGATGTTCAAGGAATCAGTGCATGTTCAAGCAATCAGTGCACTCGATGCTTGGAACCACTCGAATTTTCTGTGCCGAAACTATATTATGAACAGTTTAGCAGACACGCTCTACAATGTGTATAGTACTATGAAAACTGCTAAGGAACTGTGGGAGTCTTTGGATAGAAAATATAAAATTGAGGATGCCGGGGCTAAAAAGTTCATTGTTGGTAGATTCCTAGATTATAAAATGATGGACTCCAAAACAGTTATCAGTCAAGTGCAAGAACTCGAAGTGATTTTTCACGAAATTCATGCTGAAGGAATGATTTTGAGTGAAACTTTTCAAGTGACTGCAATTATTAAAAAATTGTCCCCCGCATGGAAAGATTTCAAGAATTATTTGAAACACAAGCGAAAGGAAATGAATGTCGAAGAACTAATTGTTAGACTTCGAATTGAAGAAGACAACAAGAGTTCTGAAAAGAAGTGATTCAATCCTGGTGTTGCTAAAGCTAATGTTGTAGAGCATGGTCAAAGTAGTAAGACCTACAAAAACAAGTCTGGGTCATCAATTGACAAAAGGACCAAACAAGGACCGAAAGATGTAATTTCTAAGAAGAAATTTCAAGGAAAATACTTCAATTGTGACAAAGTGGGCCACAAGTCTTCGGAGTCCAGATTTCCAAAAAAGAAGAAAGAAGCAAATGTGGTTGACTACATGGCACAAGATGTGTCGGAGCTGAATCTCACAGCTGTCATTTCTGAAGTGAATATGGTGGGTTCAAACCCTAAGGAGTGGTGGATTGACACCGGTGCTACGAGGCATGTGTACTCTGATAAGGAGCTGTTTGCTACATTTGAAGTAATTGAGAATTGGGAAAAGTCGTTCATGGGAAATTCAGCAACTTCTGAAATCAAAGGTCAAGGAAAGGTGGTTTTGAAGATGACCTCGGAAAAAGAGCCGACTCTCAATAATATGCTATATGTGCTGAAAATTCACAAGAAACTGGTGTCTGGGTTGCTTTTGAATAAGCATGGCTTTCGCATTGTATTTGAGTCAGACAAAGTTATTTTGTCAAAAAGTGGAATGTTTGTCAGAAAAGGATATGTTTCTGATGGTATGTTTAAGCTCAATGTAATGGTTGTTAAAATAAAAATGAATAAAGTAAACTCTTCTGCTTATTTGTTTGAGTCTTCCAATTTGTGGCATGGTAGATTAGGACATATTAACTATGATACTTTACGAAGACTAGTTAACTTGAATTGTATACCCGAGTTCCACATTGATTCAAAACATAAGTGCGAAACTTGTGTTGAGACAAAATTGACAAGGTTATCGTTTAAATCAATTGAACGGAACACAAAATCACTTGATTTAATTCACAGTGGCGTATATGACTTAAGACTTATATAAACAAGAGGTGGCAACAAGTATTTCATTAATTTTGTCGACGATAGCACCAAATACTATTATGTGTATTTGTTAAAAAGTAAAGATAAAGTTATAGAGAAATTTGTTCTCTATAAGAGTGAAGTTGAAACTCAACTTAATAAGAAAATTAAGCTGTTAAGAAGCGATCGAGCTGGTGAGTATGAATTACCATTTGCGAAATTTTGTGCACAACACGGAATTATACATGAAACCACCACACCTTATTCACAACAACAAAACGGTGTTACTGAACGAAAAATCGTACTTTAAAGGAAATGATTAATGCAATGTTGTAAGTTCTGGGTTACTTCAGAACATGTGGTAGGAAGCTGTGTTATTAGCAAATTACCTTTTAAATAAGGTGCCCCAAAAGAAAATAGAAAAGACTCCTTATGAGTTATGGAAAGGAAGAAAATCTTCCTTTAAATATTTACGAGTGTGGGGGTGTCTTGCTAAAGTGGCTGTTCCAACACCAAAGAAGGTAAGGATAAGACCAAAAACGGTAGATTGCATCTTTATTGGCTATGCACACAATAGTAGTGCTTATCGGTTTCTTGTGTATGATTCTAAAACCCCAGACATACACAAAAATACGATATTGGAATCAAGAAATGCTTCATTCTTTGAACGCGTATTTTCGTACAAGTCCAAAGAGGAAGCAAACTCCTCCAAATGAACATATGAGACTATAACTGAAAATAGTCATAACGAAGAACTGGAAGAGGAGACTGAAGTCAGACGTAGCAAACGAGAAAGGACAGAAAAATCGTATAGTCCTGATTTTCTAACCTATATGCTAGAAAGTGAACCTCAAAGTTATCAAGAGGCTGTGAATTCCTCGGAAGGACTTGAATGGAAGAAGGCCATTAAAAGTGAGATAGATTCCATACTGCAAATCATACATGAGAGCTAGTGGATCTTCCTCTATGAAGCAAACCACTAGGCTATAAATGGATTTTCAAAAGGAAAATGAGAGCAGATAGAACTATTGAAAAGTATAAGGCTAGATTAGTAATAAAAGGTTACAAACAAAGAGAAGGCCTTGATTACTTTGATACGTATTCTCCAGTGACGAGAATAACATCCATTAGGTTGATATTTGCGATTGTCGCTTTGCGAAATCTTGATGTACATCAAATGAATGTTAAAATTGCCTTTCTAAATAGAGATTTAGAAGAAGAAATCTATATAGAACAATCTAAGGGGTTTTTGTCACCAAGGCAAGAAAAGAAAGTTTGTAAATTGGTGAAGTCACTATATGACTTTAAACAAGTACTTAAACAATGGTATGAAAAATTAGATAATGTCATGATAGAGAATGAATTTAAAATCAATGAGTGTTACAAATGTGTTTACGTCAAAGACACTAAAGATGGTTATGCCATTTTGTGTCTTTACATTGACGACATACTTATTGTTGGTAGTGAGAATAAGATGATTGAATTTACTAAAAATATGTTAAATTCGAGATTTGACATGAAAGATATGAGTTTAGCTCATGTTATACTTGGAGTCAAAATCTCAAGAACATCAGTTGAGCTTGTTCTAAGTTAGTCACATTATATGGACAAAATTTTGGAAAAGTTCAATAAAGATGATATTGACTTGGCTAGAACACTGATAGATGCAAGTCAACATCTATCTAAAAACAACGGTGAAATTGTCTCTCAAGTAGAATTCTCGAGAGTTATTGGAAGTCTATTGTACTTGATGAGTTGTACAAGACCGGATATAGTCTACACAGTCAGTAAACTAAGTAGATACACGAGTAATCCAAGAGATGATCACTGGAAAGGAATAGTAAGAGTACTAAGGTACTTAAAATATACTCGTGACTATGAACTCATTATACCAGATATCCAGCGGTCATTGAAGGATACAGTGATACTAATTGAATATATGATATAAAAGACTCAAAGTCCACCAGTGGATTTGTGTTCACATTGGGAGGTGTTGCTATATCAAGGAAATCCTCTAAGCAAACAGTTATAGCTAGATCTACGATGGAATCTGAGTTTATAGCTCTAGATAAATGTGGTGAAGAGGCCGAATGGTTGCGCAACTTCTTAGAGAATATTCCAAGATGGTCAAAACCTGTGCCAGCAATTTGCATATATTGTGACAGTCAATTAGCAATAGGAAGGGCATAGAGTAACATGTACAATGGTAAGTCTAGACAGAAGACAACTATTCTCAACTAGAGTTATCACTGTTGAGTATGTAAGGTCAAAAGATAACATTGCGATCCGCTAACCAAAGGGTTAAACAGAGAGTTAGTTGAAAAATCATCGAAAGGAATGAGACTTAGTCCTTGAATAAATAAGTCATTTCAAAGGAAAGCCAACTTAGTTGACTGGAGAACCCAAGATCTAGGTTCATAGGGACAACCTAATTGTAAAGGCTTAATAAAATCACTGTGGGGGTGTCTCCTTCTGTCCATTCCTATGATGTAACAGTGATACCCGTGAGGATGAAGGATAAGTAATAGGCATTTAATGATTCTTATGCATCAAAATTCGAGTCAAGTAATGCGGGTTACTTGTATAAGAAATCACCTATGTGAGAGAGAAGTGGGGTTGCTTCTAAGAGAATTGTGTGTGGCTCAATTCTTAAGAACTCTCATAGAACCAGGCATATGTTCATGGTCAAAACGAACATAATAATGAGAACTGAATTATGTTAGGAAGAATCATGTGTGGAGTATATCATCGTTTACATAAACGGCAGAATAGTTCAAGGACAACACGTCTACTGGTCAGCTAGTAAAGTAAATATGCTTTCACAAGGGAAGATTCAAAGGATAATACCTACCTATCCTATGCAAGTTTCAACCGTTGAACTTTATCACCTAGTCTTGTGTCTCACGGTCACCAAGTCTCGTGTCTCACGGTCTCATGTCTCTCCCAATTTTCATTCATGTGGGGGATTGTTGGGAAAAAATGAGTAAATGGCTCACTTTTGGCAAAATTTTCGGTGGGATCCGTTGGTTCTATTTGGAAGATCAAAGTTGATCCTTGTTCTCCTCTGTGAAAGTATCGAAACAATATATTTATTTGCCAAAATTGATGAATGGGTGAACGCGAAATTGGAGCTCAAAAATGACCATTTGAAGATGTTTATGTGGGAAAAATTGAAGTTAGTCCCACATAAGAAAAATATAAAAGCAAGAACCACTTTAAATATGGTTGCACATTGGAAGGGTGTAATCATGTGTAGCATAGAGACTCTCTCCACATGTGTGCATAGGGGGTGCAAATCTCGAATCGAAATTGCCTTCGGACTTTGAACTTGTGTGCGGGTGCGACCTGCGTACACGAATGTCGGACCGAACATAGCAAAAATTGGCACCTCCGGAGAGCCCACGTTTTGCAATTTTTTTTTGCTTTCTCCACTGACTTTTGAGTTTCTGAAACTTCCAAAATTCCTAGAAATTGAAGTGACTCCAATGTTAATTGCCATAGAGTTAATAGTAGATTTATGCTATATTAAATCTCAAGTTTTTCAGCTATAAAATATATGAAAAATCTCACCAGAAAAACACACGAAATTCTCTTTGCACGAAAATTCCCAGATTCTGTCGTCGTCTTCTTTCTGCCCAGTGAAGTCATGGTGGTGGTGATACTGTCAGATGCTAAATCGGTTCGCCGAAGTAGTTTCTGTAGTGCTTAGATTCTATTGGTTTTCCGTTGTATCTTGAAAAACAGACACTCGGACTAGACCTCAAGCACTTACGATGAGGGGGCGAATCTGTTTTAAGGAAACCGTGTTCGCACGGGCCTCGGATTGAAAATTTATTTGCTATTTATTTAATTTGCATTTTATTCTTACAGATTTATTTATTTAGCGATTTACACGTCTCATATATTGTTTGTTAAATTTATGTTAGAAATAGATTACTAAAAGGGAAAAAAAATACACATTTTTTTTTTCAATTCGTTATATGTGTGAAAAATAAATTTCACATATATGATATTTCTATTTGTAAGTGAAAAAATTTGTATTATTTTAGTTAGTGTGTGAATAAAAATACTTTATGCAAAATTTGTGCAAATACATTGAGCTTCGCCTGCAAATACAGTGAGTTGCCATATAGGTGAGCGTTCTGTAAATACGATAGGCAGCATATACGGTAAGCTATAAATACAGTAAGGTACAAATACGGCATGCTGCCTGGCATAGACGGCAAGCTGCCAAATACGGTGAGCTGCCTGATATATACGATAAGCTGCTATATACGGTGAATTGAACTGCCAACTACGGTAAGCGTGAATCCGGTGTCTAAATCACATATTCGGTAAATGAGAATCCGATTCCACTCCATACACTACCAATTAAATTTACCAACAACTTTTGCATTGATTTCTCTCTAGGAATCAGTACTTAAATTGTATATCTCATATTTGGGGCCGTTGTCGTTCCAATACTCATCCTCATCATTATTTACAACTTCCAACATTCTAAAAACTTTGTAGTCATTAGTACATGGATCGAAGCCAAACCCCATCCCGAATACTATCGGTCTAAAACCATGCGAGCAAGGAAAAGGACAATCGGGGGATAAGCAAAATTCTTGTAAGACGGGATTACACAGCATGATGGTGTAATAATTAGTAATGCAAATCAAACCATTGCATGGACCCAAAATTTGCAGTTGTGTTCGCGCATCAAAATATGGAATTCTCACATTTGTTGATACTTGGCTAAGAGAATCCTCATTTGAATGCAAGGAGATCATATGTTGGTTCTCTTTTTGCATGTAACTGCAGATGACGACTATTTCATCTTTGTCATGTTCCAAATGCATGGCAATGAACTTGGTGCTCCTTATGAGTTCTCTCCAAGTTTTAGAAACACATCTAAATCGAATCAAAGATTTCACAGACAACATGAGAAGAGTTTCTATAAGCAAATCTTCGGCAATTCTTTCCAATTTGCTATTTTTACATCACACATAATTGCACCTTCCTTAAAATTTTTCATTTCTTCATTTATTGATTTTTTTTCCCCTTTGCATTTCGTTTAAAACATTTAAAATCTTACCTTATATTACTCTTCTTATTTAATATGAAATATTCTTCTGCCTAATCATTAAATTACAATTATCTAATTTCCTAAATATTCAATATTATTCATCACGCTGAATTGCTTGTGGGAGTAAATTTCAATAGGTCCATTCTTAACTCCTAGATATTTTCATATTTTATACTACGTATTATTCATATTAAATGCTGGATTAGATCAATTTTAATCTTTATCAGATGGAATTCCAGCGCCAAACACACCCATGATGAATCGAGTATTTTAATTAACGGTAGGTATGGACAAAAATGCACAGTGTCATTAAATTCGACCAAGCCTGTTCAGAATGGAATTTTTTGAAATGGAATCAACAATACCATGACTAATATGGTATTTATTGCGTCCAATTCTCTGATTCAGTTTTCCATCTGAAAATTCTAATTTTATTTTTACAATTGGAATAGTGGTCCAACTGCAAAGGAGATTTCTTATTGTTTTAGCTTTAATTATTTATGTTGACATACCCATCCAGGGTAAAGTTAGGGTGTAACTAAAGAATAAATTTTAATAGTAAATTATGGTTTCTTAAATTTCAATACCATAAAATCCTAGAAATGATAACTGAATCATCGAAGGCGATAATTATGGATTTTCACGATTATAAGAAAAAATGTGGTTTTAGAGAGAGGATTGGTAATGTTTTGGTTGGGTATTAATGATCATGTGGTTTCTTCACGTAAATGATTACTCATACATATTTCTTTGAGATATACTAAATAAAAAGTTAATAATTGAAAAACCTTTTATATATGTTAAAATTTTGAAGGTTTTTTATTCTTACATTAATAAGTAACTTTCTTGACAACTCTATCGTCTTAATATGTGCATTTGTAATTAGCTATTTTTTTCTCCCACTTAATCTTTTACGGATATTTTTTGGCTGAAATAATTAGTGATTAAAATTCACGCTTCAATAACGTCATTGTGCACAGACATATGTTTTTTCTTCATCATTTTAAGAAGTAATTTCATTTATGGTAACTGTTAACATCATATTTAATGGGGCATTTTCTTGTTAATTTTTTCTGCATTAAAACCATCAATATCACGAGCATGCTTTATCATTAAAAGTTGAGGGGGGCAACTGCTCTTACTTTCATGTATAAGACGTGATAGTTTGGTCGAGAAGTGATTCAAATGCAACTTCAATAAATTTGAAAATTTACTAAGTTAATTTAATTAATTTGAATAGGGCTGTGGTCCAATTCGGTTGGATTTTAAAGAGAATTGAACCGGACTCGAAATTATAGGGTAGTTAGTAACTGGAACCGTCGGATCCAAATTTAATTATGAAACCGTTCAAGTTCGATTCCATTCGATTCGGTTCGGTTCGATTCGGTTCAATTCTCGAGTTCCGTACTATATTTAATTTTTTTTAATATTTACAAAGCTACATTAATTTAACAATGATATGTTCAATCTTAACTCTTAAGAAAATAACGTAATCTAATCTTAAGTGTCTTTTGCATCTCTATTTGCTAAATTCTTCATAAATTTTATTGTTTTTAAAATCACAGGCTCAGAATAATTAAAGGAGATGCTATTGAGTTTCAAGTCGATTTCTTCAAAATGATAGGAGCAACACTACAGTAGAGTAATAGATTTGGATAAAATTTAAGTCAATTTGATTATGTTGGGTTTGGATTGAAAATTAGAAATAGGAAAATCATATCTTTCGGATTTGAGCTAAATTATATTCCACTTCAGGAGTCACATACAATCATTGCACCTATTGAAGAGTTATTCCAATACATACATTTAATCGATGTGTACTGTAAATTCTAATAATCCCTCACATGAATGGAAGAAATCGACCTAGAACAATGAAGACGAGGAATAGTACTTTCTAAAAGATTATGCTTTATGACTTTTACTTTGAACTTTCTTTAGTAAAACTTTATCGAACTTGTTTAGCTAATCAATGAATGCAACATTTTGAACTATTAGCCTTTATTGCAAGCCTAGACAATAGATCAAACATATTATCTCTGATATCAAACTTTGGTACTCTATCATGTTCATTAGTTTGGCTTTTGAACCTTCTTAGGTTCAATAAGTATGTTGAAAATTCGTCAAGTGAAATTCTGAAGGGCCGGTCAAGTTCATACTAATCAGTGGAATATCCAGTCATCAGGGTAGGTTTCCATTAACTTGACTCATTAGTTTAGGCTTTAAACCAATTTCTCTTGATGTGTAGTCTTTTCTCTCTAGATAACCTATTGGTAAATCCAATAAATTATTCTTCAATAAAGCAATCGAAATTGTTCCATTTGAGAGTAACAGCTGATAGTTAATATTTAAGAAAGGTATATGTTCAGAACTACCATTATACATGACATGCTGTGTAGCTAGCTTCTTAATTAAATCACATAACAAGCATGAATTATCACCAATTAGGAAATCCTTCGAAAAATTTGAAGCTGTCGTACTTTCTTCTAGCTTTATTTAAAGCTCTAACTTAATTTGAAATTTTCAAATTGTATGGAGAATTTTCACGAAACTACTACACTCCAATGGTATGTTTATTTACTGGTAGATTTTGAATCCTTACATTGGATATCTAATTTATAACATCGTACTAGTTTTAAGTTTAACAAGGTTGTTGGTTTTCACACCTAATAAATATGGACGATGATGTTAAAATGTTATTGGATTATTTATACATCAACATCAAAATCAATTGGCTTAACCTAAGGACAAATTGGAGCAACTGGAAGCAACCATTAATTTGTGCTGCTCCTAATCCGTTGCTTAGTTCAATGACCTTTTAATTGAGTTAGACCACTTCTCTATAGTTTGTTGGCTCATATTTTATATTGTTACTTGGTCTAATAAGTCATGTCTTGGCCAATCTTTTGCCTATCCATAAAATTATAACCAGAGCCTCTTTCTTAGAAGGAAAGGTGTGCTGTAATATTGACTATTTGATATTTGATGGGGCATTTTCTTGTTTATTTTTCTGCATTAAAACCATCAATACCACGAGCATTCTTGATCATTGTTGAGGGCGCAACTGCTCTTACTTTCATGTATAAAACGTGATAGTTTGGTCGAGAAGTGATTCAAATGCAACTTCAATAAATTTGAAAATTTACTAAGTTAATTTAATTAATTTGATTAGTGTTGGGTGTGGTCCAATTCGGTTGGATTTTAAAGAGAATTGAATTGGACTCGAAAATTTCGTTTAGTTAGTAACTTGAACCGTCGGTTCAAATTTAACTACGAAACCGTTCGAGTTTGATTCCATTCGATTCGGTTCGGTTCAGATCGATTCGATTCGATTCGATTCGATTCTTGGGTTCCGTACTATATTTAATTTTTTTAATATTTACAAACCTACATTAATTCAACAATGACATGTTTGATCTTAGCTCTTACAAAAATAACGTAATCCAATCTTTAGTCTTTTGCGTCTGTCTTCGCTAAATTCTTCATAAATTTTCTTGTTTTTAAAATCACAGGCTCACAATAATTAAAAGAGGTGCTATTGAGTTTCAAGTCGATTTCTTCAAAATGGCAGGAGCGACACTATGATAGAATAATAGATTTGGATAAAATTTAGGTCAATTTGATTATGTTGGATTTGGATTGAAAATTAGAAATAGGATCATATTTTTTTGGATTTGAACTAAATCATATTCCACTTGAGGAGTCGCACACAGTCATTGCACCTATTGAAGAGTTATTCCAATACATACATTTAATTGATGTGTACTGTAAATTCTAATAATCCCCGACATGAATGGAAGAAATCGGCCTAGAACAATGAAAACGAGGAATAGTACTATCTGAAAGATTACACTTTATGACTTTTGCTTTGAACCTTCTTTAGTAAAAATTTATTGAACTCGTTTAGATAGTCAATGAACGCAACATTTTGAACTGTTAGCCGTTATTGCAAGTCTAGACAATTGATCAAACATATTATCTCTGATATCAAACTTTGGTTCTGTATCATGTTCATTAGTTTGGCCTTTGAACTTTCTTAGGTTCAATAAGTACGTTGAAAATTCGTCAATTGAAATTCTGATAGAACCGGCCAAGTTCATACTAGTCTATGGGATATCTAGTCATCAGGTTAGGTTTCCATTAACTTGACTCATTAGTTTAGGCTTTAAACCAATTTCTCTTCATGTGTAGTCTTTTCTCTCTAGATAACCTATTAGTAAATCCGGTAGATTATTCTTCAATAAAACAATCAAAGTTGTTCCATTTGAGAGTAACTGCTGATAGTTATTATATGTGAAAGGTATATGTTCAGAACTACCATTATATGTGACACGCTGTGCAATGCATATGTAGCTAGCTTCTTAATTAAATCACATAACAAGCATGAATTATCACCAATTAGAAAATCCTTTGAAATATTTGAAGCTATCATACTTTCTTCTAGTTTTATTTAAAGCTCTAAATTTGAAATTTTCAAATTGTATGAAGAATTTTCACGAAACTACTATACTCCAATGGTATGTATATCTACTAGTAGATTTTGAATCCTTACATTGGATATCTAATTTATAAAATCTTACTAGTTTTAGGTTTAACAAGGTTGTTGGTTTTCACACCTAATAAATATGGATGATAATGTTAAAACGTTATTACATCAACATCAAAATCAATTGGCTCAACCTAAGAACAAATTACAACAACTGGAAGCAACCATTAATTTGTGTTGCTCCTAATCCGTTGATTAGTTCAATGACCTTTTAATTGAGTTAGAACACTTCTCTATAGTTTCTTGGCTCATATTTTATATTGTTACTTGGTCCAATAAGTAATGTCTTGGCCAATCTTTTGCCTATCCCTAAAATTATAACTGGAGCCTCTTTCTTAGAAGGAAAAGGAGTTTTGTAATATTGACTATTTGATAGGAGGCGGTTCTCTTTTGTCCAATGTTGAAGCTTTGTGGTAAATTGCTAAGTTATTCTTCCTCGTTTGTGAGTTTGCATCCACCATTATTCTTGATCCTTTGTGGGTTAATTGTTTAGGAAAGAAGGCGACCATAGTAAAGTTTGGTTTTTGGGATGAACAATTGATTAGTTGGTGTTTGATTGTTGGTTTAAATTGAGCTCGATGTGGGCACTAATTGAAGTACTTACATGACAAATGATAGTGTGCAAAATCATCTATGTGAACAGAGGCCATATCCTAACTCAGGACAACGAGGCACACCCTGTAAGGTGATCTGTACAGTGCATGAACTGATGAAGGCCATGATGCGTAAGGCCTACACCGTGATGGTGGACAAGCATAAAAGCGCATAGAGCATTATCCGTTGATGTTCCAAAACTACAGAATGTTTATAGTGACACTGCAGACCCTACGTTTTGTTCGTTTCTGTTTTGGACAATATATTAGTTTTAACCATTTTGCCTTAGCTGTTTGGATTTCAAGCATTGGTGTTCGTGTTGCTATAGTTGCTAGAAGTTTTAAGGCGAATAGTGGTGACTCCAAAGTAGTAAATTCACATCTCTCCTTATTTACAGACCTATGGACTTGTTTTTCTCGGTAAATTGGCTTATTGCTTTTAAATATTCATACTAATAGACCATCGTATAGGTTGACCATTGGGCTTGGGTTACCAGTGTGGAGTAATACTTATTGCTAGAATTTAGAAATTATTTGCTATGTTTGAAGTGTCAAGTTTAATTTATAAAAGTTGTTTATTGATTATTTGATATAATTGTTGATTAAGTCACTATGTGAGACATGCATTAAGTGAGAAATTGATTTTATTGACATACTTCTATGTTGCATCAAATATTCGATTATAACACCTAGACTTCACTTGTTCGACCATTCTCTTGATTTAATATCGTGAATTTCACAAAACCCTAAGATTTAGAACGGTGAGCATTTTGACCCTGGGACTGCATTGTGTATTTTAGTTGTGTATTTGTGCATTCTGGTTGATATGTGTCCACAAACAACTACACATTTGAATTTGGGAAATTTCAATGAAAAATAAGATTTTTTTTATTATTTTTTTAAATTTGGCAGTAGAAAATGAGAATAATTTTGGCTTAACAAAATTTTTCAAAAGGTATTGATGTCAATTTTAAGAAAATAAGCAGAAAAAAGGTGAGAGAGAAGATGAATATTGTCATTGGTACAGTTATGACCTGAATGAGGTTTATGGATAATAAACTTGATTACTGCTTTTGCATTTGTATGAAATCCCATTTGAATTAATGATTGCTTGATTCGGTGCATTGTTCTGTGTTACATTTCATTATGTTTGATGTGTGTTTTTCTGCATGAATTTGAGAGTGATCATATTATCATGGTAATGTGTTACATGCATGATGGTTGGAATTACTATTGTGAGGGTTGATACTGGGTGTTTTCTCATTCTAGTAGGTGCATTAGAAGTATGTCAACTAGTAATATGGAGTATAGATGCCTGAGAATGCATTGGTGATATATATGGAGGTGCAAAGAGTGACATTTGGATCACGAGATGTGATGCGTTTAACTATTTAGAATACTCTATCTGTTAAGAATCCTGGTTGAGTAAAAGGGTGAGACTAATATCACCTCTATTAGGTGCAGACTCCTTAGCTACCAAGGTTGAGAGAGGTGAGGTAGTGATATAGGAACATCCCATAAACTTAGGATCTGTAGTGGTTTACCAGATAAGCATGAAGAGTGGCCAACTAATGAGCATGGTTGTCGATTAAAGGAGATGTGTATTATTGAGATACAAGTTACACGGAATGGGGTAGGATAATTATTATAAGATTTTTTGTTAGGGTCATTTGTGCATTGGTTTTATATGATTCCCATTTACTTGATTAACTTGGTGTTAGTTTGATGTTCTTTGCATGTTGAACATGTTGAAAAGATCTGTTTATTATCATATGTTGTGTATTCATCACATTATTTGTAACTTTGTGTTATTATGTGCTCTTGATTAATTATTGTAGATTTGACTATACTGGGTTCTTGACCAGTCATTGTTGAGTAATGGAATATGTATGATATGTGTTTCAACTTTGAGACACAGGAAAGATCTATTATTCCAATTTTATTTCGATACCTTGATTTGGCAAGTATAAAAATTAGTGTCATTTGCTTATTGGTTACCTTGATTAGGCAAGTATAAAATTGGCTAAACTAGAGAATAAATTGGAGCCACCAGAAGCAACCATTAACTTGTGTTGCTTGTGGCCCGTTCATTAGTTGGTTGACCGTATTAATAGAGTTAGCCTACTTCTGTTTGGTTTGTTGGCCCACTCGTATTGTAACTTGGCCAATATTTTGCCCATCCATAAAACTATAAATGGAGCCTCTTTCTTGGAAGAAAAGGTGTGTTGCAATATGTGAAATAGAGGGCTGTCGTCTTTTGCCCATTGTTGAAGCTTTGTGATAAATTGCTAAGCTATTCCTCCTTCTTTGTTAGATTGCATCACCATTATTCTCGATCCTTTGTGGGTTAGTTGTTTGAGAAAGAGAGTAACCATAGTGAAGTTTGGTTTTTTAGGGTTGACCAATTGATTTGTTGGTTTTATTTGAGATTGGGATTGCACAATTGAAGATCTTGGTGTTAATTTTTGCAACAAAGCTATTCACTACAGTACATTTATCATTCTAAATATCCTTATAATATCCCAAATTCAAATTCCATCCTTTTGAATTTTTGGTACCCAATAAATCCCGAGTTATGATGTTAACGTGTGTTAATATATTTCATAGGCACACGAGTTTCACCTGGTACAATTGTATTCCCTCTTGGATGGCTTGAATCTTGGCCTGTTTATGCTCCTTATAGGTCCAACTTAAACCCTAACCCTAAACTACATATAAGACAATAAACCCTAGCCACTTTCTTGTATGATTTACGTGATTTCTGTGTGAGAAAGGGAAAATCCCGGCTATCCATTGAAGTGTGTGAAAAACGACCCCCAGAAGTGTCCAAAATGCTTGTTTGATTTGTGTAATTAGTGATTCCTTCATAACCTACCTTTGTGGTGTTTTTCCTTGCCTTTGTGGTCACAAATTATCATCGTTTCTTGCCCTTCATTATTATTGAATAGCATTCGAGGTGAATTACATTGGTTGTAAATCAGAGCCGGTTGGTTCGGTTGTTGACAGTTGGATTGAGCCCAAAAAATCATCGATTTGAAGATCTTTTGAGAGAGCTTCCGTAACATTTGGCATCAGAGCTTCAAGGTGATGTTTTGGCTTATGAAACATAGTAAAAAATTCCAAAAAAAATCGACTGAAAGAAGGCAGAAATCAGATCGAAAAACTATCCAGAAAATTGTCCAAAATTCGAACCTATTTGTGCAATTTTCGGACAATCCAAAAGGGGTTTTGGGAAATGGAAACCACAGGTGTGACGTGTTGGTGGTGGTGGTGTCGAACGTTAGGAGGGTGAAGCTCCCTAGTGGCACATAAAGTCCATGCGCATAGAGCCTTATCGGCGCGTGAGGGCACTTGACACACTTTCTAGCGACGAGGTCTTCAGGTAATTTGCTCCTAACAATTTTTTAGACATTTTGGTGTTGTTAGTTTTCTATTTCAGGTTGTGCAGTAGAGTCTAGATGGAGTTCTTCTTTGGACATTCGGGATTTGATCGTAGTTCGTTGGTTGCTGCAGTTGCTAGAGGTTTTAGGACGAATAGTGGTGGTTCTAAAGTGATAAATTCGCATCTCGTAATTTACAGACTCAGATTGGTTCGCTTTGATATATCAACTTATCTCAATTTAAATTTCAGCATTAGCGCGTCATCTTGTGGGGTAACATTAGGTTTGTAGTTATCGTGAATGGGTAACATTGCTTGTGCTAGAAATTTAGGAGTTATTTGCCATATTTGAAATGTTTGATTTAATTGCAAGTTAATAAGTACTTCTGTGTTTAATTTACTGCATTGTGTGAGAATCCAAACTTTTGTTTACATACCTTTGCGTTGCATTGATTATTTTGTTAGAACACCTGGATTTGACCCTTTTGAACATTTCGTGGTTTTAAGATTGTGAATCATACGAAACTCTAGGGATCTAGAACGGTGTATATTGCAGCCTTAGGATTACATTGTGTGACCTATTTGTGCATTTTGTTTTATTTTCTTAAAAATGTTTTCACACTTTGAAGTTGTAATTTTTAATGGGAAAGGAGATTTTTCAATTTGATAACAAAAGATGAAGGGTATTTTGGTCTAACAAAAAGTTTCAAAAGTCATAGATGGCAAATTTTCTGCAATCTTAACAGAAGCACGAAAAGAAAAGTATGATGAACTTGCATACAATTCAATTATTTTACACCTGTCTGATACTGTTTTGAGAAAAGTTGAAAAACTCGATTCTAACAAAGAATTTTGGAAAAAGTTGAAGGACTTATATTTGCTTAAGTCCACTCGTAATAAGATGTACTTGCTTGAACGATTTTTCATTTTTAAAATAGATCCTTCAAAAGATGTTGATGAAAATCTAGATGTCTTAACAAATTAGTTCAAGACATCATTAATTGTGATGAAAATGTATCGAAAACATATAAGGCTATTATCTTGCTTAATTCCATGCGTGATTTATATGGAGAGGTTAAGAATGCAATTAAATATGGTAGGGACACCTTAACACCCGAGATTGTTATAGGCTCACTTAGGAGTAAGAAGATATAGATTAAAGCTGAAAGAGAGGATAAAAGAAATGGTGAGTTACATATGATGAGGAGTAGGATGAAATTTAAGCAAATGAATCTGGATAGAACTCAAGATGGTAATGATTCGAGTAGTAACTCGAGTGATAAAGGTAGTAAGAAGAAGGACAAGGGATATGACAAGTCTACTGGTAGAAGGTGTTACAGTTGTGGTAAGTCTGGACACTTTATTAGGGACTGTTCCAAGAAAAAGGATAAGTTGAAGGGTAAGATGAGAGTTGAGGCGAATTTAGCTTTAGGGTAGAGTGATGACCCTAGTGAGGTTTATTGAGAGTAAATATAGTTACTGCATGTGCATCTGTGTGTGATCTTTTCTGCATGTGTGTGATTGCCTAATTTGTTACATGATGATATGTTACATTTCAATGTGTTTGAAATGTGCATTTGCATGATGAGGTAGTATGATTACTTGACGTAATTGTTTGCATGCATGGTAGGTTAGGATACATTAGCAGTGTGTTAGATGTCTTTTGGTGAGGTAGAATATAGATGCTTAGAGGTACTTTGTAGTTTATACCGAGGATGTGGTGCATGACATTTGAATCATGAGTGGAGATATGATTAAATGACTAGAATCTTTTATCTGTAAAGAGACCCTGATCAGGTAAAGTGTGAGAGAGACACTTCTATCACTTTTGTAGGTGGATACCTATTATACACGTAGGTTAGGAGAAGTAATGTAGAGATAGAGGATTATTCCATGAACATAGGATCTAATGTGACCTACCAGTTAGACATGAGTAGAGTGATTAGTCTAGTGAGCATAGGGACGATGATAGGAGATATATGTGCTTGAGGTGTGAGCAATACGGAATGAAATAGGATAAGTGTAGCGAGAATTTTCGTAGGGTCATTTATGCATTTGTTGCATATGTGGTTAACCGTATATTTGATTAACTTGCTGTTAATCTTTGGTTCTGTGTGAACGTGTTTTCTGAAAAGATCTATGTATATTATCCAATAATATATCGTCATCACATCTTTATCTGCTCTTGATTGTTTACTGTTGAATATTTGCTTCTACTTGGGCGTTCTTGACTTTAGCCCCGGTGAGTACATGGAATAGGTATAGTATGTGTTTCAGGTTGGAAACACTAGATAAAGTTTGTGATCCAATTTTATTGGCTACCTTGATTATGAAAGTGCTAACTGTGTGTTTTGATTGCTTGCAGATTTATTGGACATTAAGGTGGAGATTTGTTGGGTTTTTGATACCCAATAAATCCCGAGTTATGATTTTAATGTGGATTAATATATTTCATATGCATATGCTGATGGATGAAATAAGTCCAACAACCAAGTCCATGGGCTCTACTTGGTCCAATTATATTCCTTCTTGGATTGCTTGAATTTTGGCCCATTTAAGCCCCTTATAGGTCCAATTTAAAGCCAAACCCTAAACTACATATAAAGCAATAAACCCTAGCCACTTTCTTGTATGATTTGTGTGGTTTTTGTGTGAGAAAAGGAGAATCCCGGCTATCCCTTGAAGTGTGTGAAAAAGACCCCTAGAAGTGTCCAAAACACTTGTTTACTTTGTGTAATTGGTGGTTCCTTCATAGCCTACCTTTGTGATTTTTTTCCTTGTCTTTGTGGCAACAAATTATCACCGTTTCTTGTCCCTTGTGGGTAAGATTGAATAGAAATTGAGGTGAATTACATTGGTTGTGGATTGGAGCTGACTGATATGGTTGTTGGTAGAGAAATTGTACGTTGGACTAAACTCGAAAAACCACCGATTTGAAGGTCTTTTGAGAGAGCTTCCGCAACCCCCCCCCCCCCCCCCCCCCCCCCCCCCCCCAAATCTCGGGGTACATCCAAACGTTGGTTGAGAATATAATACAATCATACCCCAATAATGCTAGGTAAGATCAAGCTTAACAGTGTTATATGCTTATACTCTTTTCAAGTTCGTTCACATCATTAATTATGTTTATCTAATAATTTTATTTCATCTATATTCAACATATAAAATGACTAGAAATGTCAATGTATCCTGAACGTCCATGCACTTTTTATTTTTAAAACTGGTAATTATAAAATAAAAACAAAAAGCAATCTCATTTTCTAATGTAAGTGACCAAACTTTAATTGAACCATCGAGATTGAAAGTCTCAATAATTTACCAAATATTTAGACCCAAAGTGTGGAAATAATCAATTAAAATCAACAAGTCACTTTTTAATTATTTCTAAATAATTAGATCAAACAAGTCAATTTTTCATATGTTTAAATACCACGGTTTGTAAATTGCAAAAAGTAAATAACATCAATATGATCACAGAGAAAACCCTTTGTAAAAGATCAAAAACGACAAATGAGATCATCAATTTATAATATTACCTTCATTTCCGTTCATCGAAACCAAAAATATTGGTTTTCAATTTAAATTCACATGAAATATCGGTATACACATTGTACATTTAAAGAAGAGACTTAAGAATGCCTCCATCTTGAATGACGTTTGATAAAAATCATATTTTATCCTCAATTTTAACACCCATAAAAGTTCGTACACTTTCATAATTAGTTGGTATATATTGGAGGTATATTACACCCAACCTATAATATATTGCAAGTCAACACATCCATATGTCTTTCTTAGTATAATAAGGAAGGGTAATGCGTCCTACCTATATAAAAGAGTGAATGAATGGACGGAACACTTGTAAAAAATATACATCATCCTGTACGGATTTCCTTCTTTTTTTTTCTTTTTTACACAAAATTAGTAAAATCACGATTTTTCAGCACAGCCATGCCTGTACGTTTTCTCAATTCACGTCAATCTGACAAAGAAACGCCTTTTCTCCATTTTCGTACACTACCGACCACGCCTCTTCAACAAATCCACCATTCCAAATGAGAAGGCTCTTAAAGAAAGCATCAACCAAATTGTCGAAAGCTTGAAGGAGAAGATTTTTTTCCGAGGCTCATCTGTAAGTTGAGTGTCCAGTGTTATGGTTCTCCAATAATTTACAGATAATAAGGAAATGCTTTTTATCAATCATTAAGTGTGTGCTGTGTGTGATTCATCTTCATCTGATTTTGAATTAGTCATCATTTTTCTTAAATTTTCTTTGATTTTTGTGTTTCGTTTTAGGTTTGCATAAATGGGCATGGTATTAGTTTGTTCAAAATAGCTTCGAAATGATGGTGAATTCTAGTTTTTAAGATAATTTTGTAAGAAATATACTACTAAAATTAATTTTTCTAGGAAATTATACAGCGACGAGAAATGCTTGTAAATTTCACACTTACTTTCGTATTAAAGGGATACATAAGGCCAATTCTGGAGATTGAATAGTGATTATTGAATGAGATAAGGAGAAAGGGATAGACTGTGCTGGTTTTGGATAGACTCAAAGAGAGAGATTCGTTTGGGTGTAAAATTCATCTTTGGAGTAATTAGTCCAATAACTAGGTCTGTGTTTTTTCCCACTTCATTTAAAATTTTAAAATCTCTTTTTTCTTGCATACTTCATGGAAAACGTGTATCTTCTTAGGTCTAGAATTAGTGGAAATTTTGTGAATTTTGTGCATGTTTTATTAGGCAGATTTGATGGACAATGTTGAGAAAGAAAAAAATAGTTTATAATCTTGTTTATGTGTAATGACTTTTTGTAGGATATAGAGAAAATGTGGTTAAAATCTGATTGGAGAGTGCACGGAGCACTGGCACTCTCCATGTTGCATGGAGTGTTCTCTCTACGTGGAAAGTGCACTCTGTGCGGCAGTTTTTGGAGAATTTTTTTTCCTTTTTTTATTTTTCCAATTTTTAAATGGATTAATTATAATTTTCATTGAAGCTTCGTCCTGGATAGAGGTTTTATCCATCCAGGATGAAGAAACTCTCCATTTTATCATAAAACGAAAATAATTAAAAAGAATTTCAAATCAAAAAAAATATTTATGAAGAAAAAGAAATTTTAGAACAATTTTCAAGAAATATGTAATAAAAACAAAACAAATTAAACAAAAGAAAGTTGTTTTGTTCATGTTATAAATAAATTTTCTTTGATTTAAAATTCTTTTTAATTTTTTTCTGATTTATTTTAGTTATTTCCATGAGATTTTCCAGTTCCAGATTTTGTGTTATATTTTTTAATGCTTTCAATTAATTAGCCTACTAATTAAAAAATTATATGCTCATCAATTTCGCCACTCGAAAGAGGGAAATTTACGTGTGATCGTGGAATAACACAACCTAAATTTTATAGGTTACGAGAGAAAATATAGAATATTTGAAGCGTGTTCCGCTTAAAAAAACATGAATTTGATAATTTCAAGATTTTAATTCGGAATAGATATATTGAAACTGAAATATGGGAATCATTTTTATTCGACACTCGAGAGTATAATTAAATTAGGGTTCTTGCTTCTAAACTTTAAAAAATTGATTAGAAACAATTATATAATTGAGAATTATATTTGATAGTTAGGTGAAATCATACACTTGGCTTTCTCATCTTGATTATTTTTCTAACTTGCATTTATTTGTTGAATTCATCCCACGTTCATCATGTTAACTTAGTTAAAACCATCGATTCAAATTTCATTCACCTAAATAGAACAAGATTTGCACAATTATATTACTCGTACAAATTAAGTACCTATCCCTGTTGGTCCAATATTCTAACTCCATTATTATATTACAAAATTTGACATCGTGAATGTAATGCCCAGAAAACTTTAGAATAAGAAAAAATTGTTTTATATGCTATATTTTATATTTTTATAGTTGAGGTACTAAAGCAAAATAGGTTTTAAAGTCCTATTTATTCGGACCGATTAATAAGATATCGATGGAGCGAGATTTAATATATCAATATTGGACTCTTTTTGAAGCTTATAATTAATTATAAGTCTTTGACTTGAAAAAAAGTTAATTTGAATAAGTTAGGCATAAAATATTGAAGCTTATAAAAGTTATTATTATTAGCATTTAATTTAAATTAAATATTACCAACATTTAAAGTTTTTGCTGTCACGTATGCTTTAGATTGGGTACAAACAAACTCTTATGTAAATAGTATATATATCCCAACAGATATAGTGTAATGATAACTTTACAAGTCGACTAGGAAAACCATTTCTTAGTCAATCCTAATACTAGTAACCTTTATAAAGAAAAACCTCTTTTCATACCAATGTATTAGCTATACGTTGCCCCCCGAGGCATAGTCCAGTAGCGTAAAGGATAGGAGTGAGGTTATCTCATGCCTTGCTAGCAGTCACAGTGGAGATGTTTGATTCCTGAAACATGAAATTGGACTCCTTGTAGGCATAGTGTACAGACAACTCTTGTTCCCTAACATGCTGAGGTACATCCCGCGATTTACCTTCTTCACAAAGCTCTAAGGGCGGGGCAGTGGAGGCTTCGAAGGTTGGGATTGAACTCCTTTTTTTTTTTGTATTAGCAATACGTTTCCTTATCTCCTAGTTGCATAGAAATACAACTATTATACTAGGTACTAGACCCTATATATATCCCATCAAGGCAGGGTACTACACCACAAAAATTTAGAGGGCTAGGGGAGAGAAGGCAGATATATTTTATGCATAGAGAAAAGGCGGATTTTACTTTTAAGGCATCCGAGAAAATTAGAAGTTTTTGAACGTGATTTTGGACTTTGTTTTTCGAAATTTTTTCTCATTAAATCAAGATAAGATACTTTTGTGCAAGTGGTTTGTTTCCATATACTTTTATATTCAATTAAATATGCATGAATTGTCAATGAATCTTCGGGTTTGACCTAATGAAATGTGAACTTTATTGGATTCTTTATGACGAAATGTGAAATCCTTCGAGAATTCAAATGACAAATGATGGATATTTCGCTTGGTCACCGATATACTATATAAGAGAAATGTGGGGTGAAGTGTTTTATTTTATTGTTGTATACTTGTCTATAAAAGTTGCACGTATCTCACTGATTACTTTTAAATACTAACTCTTATTATATTTTATAGGTTAATTCGGGTCGATTGGATCTATGACATGATGGTGACGTGGGCTGCCAAGTAAATTAAAGAAAAAGGAAAAAATACACATTAAATTTTTAAGTCTTTAAATTCTCAGTTAGTTAAAATTTATCTCGAGAAATTAATTAGTTGAACATGTTTTTTTTTTTTTTTTTTTTATACAATTTCCACATTAGTTTAAAGTTTATGGATATTTTAATTATATTATTTATTTTTATCGCTCCATAATTATTACAAAGAAAATTGAGTTTTGGTAACACTTCAAAATTTACGAAAATTTGGGACGTTACAGTGCATTTGCAATATAATTACAGTATATAAAACGTGTAACAACTCAGGTAAAATATCAAGGGTCAAGAGTTGTGTGATGAGCACACAGTCCATGAGGGCCAATGTGGTATACCAGGAGTCGGGATCTGGTATGAGGACCACGTATTCCAATAAGATCAAGAGTGACTACAAGAAAATATGGTTAGAGGGGACTAAAGGTTAGTCGGGTCTGGACCATATTAGAAGTTGTTTCATTTATAGTAGATTATTGACCGGTAAAAGTGCCGAAGCTTTTGATCCTTTGCGAAGGGTTAGTTTAGTGTTCTTTACTGCTTTTCATATTATAAATTGTGGTAATTCAGCATAGGATAAATTGACGTGATTAAAAAATCATCTAGAAATGATTAAAAAGTGCCTTGTTACCTTTAATTGTAATGTACACGTTCAAGGGTCTAAACATTATCTAAATTGATTAAAAATCTCGATTAGATTATTTTTCGAACGGTATAAGAGCATTATTTGCCATTTTTGACACTAATTGTTTAGATGAGTCCGTCATTGTCCGTTCCTCCTGCGGTAATTATGCATATGGGAAGTTTATGGATGAGCGGGTTCGGAATGGTTGGACCACCCCTAAAGAAAAAGGAAAAAAATTTGGATTTACATATAGTATTATTTTATTAAAGAATGTATGATAAAAAAAAAAAAAGAGAAAAAGTATTAAAATTAAAATGAAGCCAAAACGATGGCTAAATTTTAAAGAGCAAAGTCCCCTTGATAATTTTTTGACAAACCAATAAATCGTCTATTATTGATACGATTGTCGCTAGTGATTAGCGACGAATTTATTAGTTATGGGATTCGCAAAGACTGCGTCGATTTCTAAATCGCTGATACAATTATGATCTTTCATTGATAAATTTAACCATTTCTTTCCTCCTAAATAAATGTCCCTTCTTAAAATGCATTTTTTCATTTTTAAAAAAACATAGCACTGACTTCTATAATAATATACTCTTTACATGAATTAAAAATATTAATAATGTGAAATATTTTATGTACAGAAAACAACTAGTATGAAATTTCTAAAAAAAAAAAAAAAAAAAATAAATAAATATATATATTTTGTTTATAGATTATCGTTACATGGGGAAAAAAATATTATTATCTCTTCGGACAGTAACAAAGCTGTAGAATAGAGTAGGTTTATATTTTTAAATTTATTTGTTTTTAAGGGTATACGCCTCTCTCTCTTTCGTAAATTTTCTGTCATTTTGCTTCCGTCTACGAATTTCTTCTTAGTACACTTCATTCTCTCCTCTTGTTTCCAAAATGTAATCCTTCTGCACTTTCAGATGGTAGTCCGTATCTGTTTTTAGCTTGAGATGAAATTGGTAATATTTTGTTTCGTCAGATTAGAGTTAGACATTGATGGATGTCATGTCTTCCATGTGGATTATCCGAAAAGTTCTCATGACAATATTAAATTACTGAACCGTATGAGTTAGTTTGGCATGGCTTGTTTCGTGGTGGTCTATTTTACAACCTATTAGTAGATTAATTATTCAATGGAGAAATGATACTAGATGATTCACAAACAAATGGCTGTCTTTTACAATATTCAATACTATTTATCGAGTTTAGTGATGTGAAAATAGGCTTAGAAGATCGAGTCTGAAATGACCTTGCATGTTAAAAATTTGAACCGTAGGTAATTCATAGGTTGGTCCATATAAAAGGTTATTCGGGTCGGAGTCTATGCCAATGACCTATGAGGTCTAGTCGAGTCAGTCCAATCTATTAAAAATAAAAAAGGTAAATAAGTAAAGACAATACAAGATAAGTTGATTGGAGTCAATTTCTGAAGACTTCACTAATTCTATCACAATATATAACAAATTATCCGCCAATGTATTGTGTTATTCTATATTCTGTAAAATGGTTTATTCATTAAGCATGCTTTTTATGCTAGCTTGACACGGCTAGATAATATTAACACACAATCAAGTGAGACTTGTGTCTATAGTTAAAAAAAAGGTTGAACCCCAACCTTTAGGGCTTTCATCGCTCCGCTCCTAAAGTTTTGTGAGGGAGGTAAATCGTGAGATGTGCCCCAATAAGTCAGGGAACAAGAGCTGTCTATACACTGTGCCTACAAGAAGTCCAATTCCATGTTTTAGGAATCGAATCCCCACACTGTGGCTACCAACAAAGCGTGAGATAACCTCACTCCCGTCCTTTGCACCACTAGACTATGCCCCGGGAGGCAACTTGTGTCTATAGTTATTTCTTCTAATATTCATAAAGTGTAGCATAACAAACTTATCCTAATTTAATAGTGATTATCAAGAGTACAAGATTGATCAACAAATGGCTATTGACTCAATCCACGAGTCGGAACACACGTTACAAGTAGTGTGCACTATTACAATTTTATGAAAACATTAAATTTCAAGAACTTTAAAACATAATTTCTTTATCGTCAAGATTTTCCATGTCAAATTACCAAGAGAATTAATAAATGCGGAACATAAATCTACTCATTAAAAATGATTCTTAATTGCTGGATCTTGATTTCGATCTTAAATCTTGATTATTGGCTCTTTTGATTCTTGCCTTCTTTCTCTATAATCTTGATTGTCTCAATTCCTTCTTCTTGGTTGTTAGTTTTATGTTCTTGATTGTGAGTTTTGGATCTTCTTCTTCAATATGTTTTCTTCTGTATTCTTGTATTGATGGAATTACACAAAAAATGATAATCATGCATGAATTGATGATCATAACCGTATTTATATTTCCATTTGTATTCTGCCTATCATCAAATACAACCCTAATGGATTCGGCCTCTACATATATAGTCAGGTTCACACTTTATTTGGGTGCCCAAGCCCATAACTTTTATTCTTTATTAAGTCACTTTAATTAAGCTTGACCTTAAAATAATCTTTAATGCACGCTTAATTACATATGTAAATCCACATGACAGATTAAAACCCTACAATCTCCCTTTGGGCCGCATATATTACCTTTAGAAACGCATATAACCTTATGAGTTCAAAATTTTTGTTATCGTAATCAAAAGTATCTCCAAACAATTTCTTACATCAATTGTGTTAATATATGATCAAAGAGATCTTCATTATGAATATCATAACTAAATCCATTAATGGTCATGTATATCAACCTAATCAAATGACATTGATTAAGCGTCGATGTGTAGCACGGAAGTTACATTTAATGTGATCCAAACATCATTATTTCCAACTGGTCATACATTATTTTTTAATAAGATCAAACCAAAACTTTAATCAGAGTAAACTGAATTGAATACTTGATTTTTTTTATTTTTTATTTTTTTTTACAAAATAACCTAAATATCTATTAGCACAAAATGTGTCTGGATGAGACAACAATCAAATATAAATTTCCACTAAACTCCCATATCATCAAAAGATACAACATCCAAATGAGCGGTATGCTAGTGAATGACCTTACGTGGTAGTTCTTTAGTAAGCGAATTCGTAATCGTGAAGTTTGTCATTATATGCTCTATAGAACATTGATGACTCTGAATTCTTTCTTTAACAACTAAAAAACTTAATTTCTATTACTTTTACATCATCGAACTCTTACTGGAATACATCGCAGAATAACTTAAGTGGTTTTCCAATTCGATCCAAAATGTGATCATTTAATTTCCTGTATGTGATCATGTAATCCTTAGTTCTCTATAGATTTTGAAAAATCCGATTGACTGTTTTCAAATATCAATCCCATAGTTACATAAATATTCATCAACATTCCAACAATGAATGTTATATTTGGATGTGTGCAAGCCTAAGCCTATATTAAACTCTCAACTGCTGAAGCATAAGGATTTTTCTATATTTCATTTTTTAAAGTTTATCCTTAGAGCATTGTGTTCGTCAAAATCCCGCAAGCGTACGAGTTTGTTGTACAAGTAATAATCGTAATGAGAGAGTTATTATCCCACAGGTAACGAGGATCAATTCTAGTATATTTGATATATATAAATTCGTGTTCATAGCCGAAAGATGATTGATGAATAACTAACTAATTTTTATAACTAAAACTTATGAAATCAATGAAAGTTGGTTTAAAAATCAAGTGTGTGAACGTATTGGATTTTCGATGCCATTGATCAATTCTTAGTTCTAATTCTCAACTAGTAATAATTATCTCAAATTATGCAATTGCGACGATCGGTAATTCTACTTTTATTTATTATTCTTTCCCAAGATATAATAAACCTATGTTTACCACGAGACGATCCTATTTTTAGTTCGAATTCATATGACAAACATGCATTGAAATTTAGGATTATTACATATGATCGCACACACTATAAATATTATTCCTAACATTTATTGCCCGTGCATCCCAATAATAGTATTCTACAGATTGCGAGTTTTCCAAAACTATGAATAGGCAACTTATTGTCATAATGGTGTGCAAGCATTAAAACAATATAAATAGGCATATTAATGGAATCACAATGTAAGATTCAACACAAAAACACAAAGTCTCGAATTAGAACTAAAAATTAAACAATTGTCATCCATCTAATACATGAAAAGATTTAGCCTAGCATCATATTGGAATTAAAGATGTAAAAGAGAAAGAACATCACCGAAGATTGATAGAACGTGATTAATGCTCCAATTAGAGTTGTTGTATTCTGTCCTTTTTTTTCCTTCTAATTTTCAGCCGACTTCTGCATGTAACTACTCCCTGTGCGTGTATGTTTGTGTATATATTAATTCTAGCCAGCAGCTTTCACGTCTTTTATTTTTTATTCCCCCAAGAAGAGTAATTTTCTTCTAGGTTATTCTCCCCAGTTTGGGTCTAATTCCTCTCCTCCAAAGCTGCCCAATTCTCTGTCCAGAATCTCCAATTCAGCCCTCCACTTTCACCAGCAGCCGTCCCCTCTAGTTGCTAGGTTAATCTCCCCTTTTTTCGAAGTGCAATTCCCAACCAGTAGCCTGTGTTTTTGTTCCAAATTCAGCCCCCACGTTTTTTTTCCCAAGACTCCTTTTGAATTCAATTAAAAGTCCAACCAAAGCCCAATTCCATTTTTCTTTCTCAGCCGGTCATAGCAATTTTTTTTTGTGTAATTAGAAGTTCAATCCACTAATTAAAAATATACGGTCCAAGCCCATTTGAATCCATTCTCATTGAAGTTCCAAATTGAGGCCCATTTAATGTGATGCTTGTAAAATAGTGCAATTTAATCCTTGATGTCATCCATGTGCAACCAATGTCATCCTCAAGTTCAAATTTGTGGAATTTAATCCCAAATTATAAATTTTATTCGATTATGTCATTTTTCCTTTCCACTTGCTTCAAACAAGTCCAACACTAAAAACAGAAAGAAAATTAACCTGAGTTAAATAGAAATTAATAATGTTATGACTTAAAAGTTTAATAATGTTACATAAATAAGTGCACAAATTGTACTTATCAAACACCCCCAAACTCAAACTTTTGTTCGTCCTCGAACAAAACTATAACTTAAATAGCAACAAACACACAAGCATGAAAAAAAATTTGGTTGGACAGTTTAGCCTTTTACCTCAGGATTTGAGATTACTGTATTAAATCTTTAAACTGCTTCAAAGTCACAATATCAAACCAATATCCATTGTTGCAATACAAAGCTGACGTGTGTGTCTGAGGAACTAAATTGACAATAATGAATCCACAAGTCGCTCTAATTCCAGACCCTCTATGGTCAAATATATCATTTCATCTCTCGTAAGATTCACACACCCCCCAAATTCCTTCTTTTTCACTCTTTTTCTAGCTGTGATCTAAGATTGATTTTTTTTTATTACTATCCTCACCCTCTCCAATTTAGGTGGACGTTACTGATTGTAAGTCAACACATCAATGAACAAGGATTCTCCAATTATTTGATTGCTTCGACCGTTAATACTCAACTAAGCTAATTATCCTTCATCAAAAGTCAATTTTACTCGAACAAGTGTTGGAACTTAACAACGCAATAAGTGCGTTTGCTTTTTTCATGCACTTGCTTTTTCTAACTTTTAAAAGATTTTGTTTTTTTGTTTTTTTTTTTTGCACTCCCCTTTAAGCTTTCTAGATGACCCATGTAATAGGCTTTAGGCCGATGACTCCCAAGTCAGACGACTTTAGGGCATCAGATTTTGAAATACCCTTACAGGTTTAATAACCCGAGAAAAAAAGGCTTCGAAGAGAACAATTTTTTTAGGGCAACTTCATCTCTGATTGCTTCCTAAATGACCCCTGTAACGAGCTTTATGCCGATAACTCCCAAGTCAGACGACTTTAGGGTATCAAGTTTTAAGATACATTTGCAGGCTTAATTACTCGAGTCATATATGCCTCAGAGAGAAATTTTAAATTTTAAAATATATGCATCGACTAGTGCAATGCTCCTTATCACACACCTATTCAAGCAATCCGACCTCCAATTTAAGACTTTCACCTAATTTTATCATGTTAATCTCAGACAACCCACACAAACTTTTTCACAAAAGGAATCCACATTCACATCTTTATCTTCCTACAACTGTAAGATCTCCCCAAATTGTGCTAATTTTGGTCTAAAGATAAATAATTTGTATGGTTTAGGTAAGGCCATCTATGTCTAGCTAAATCAATCTATCAAATGCATGAATCAACTTATTTCATCACAATGTCAAACTCAATTCTAGTGTGCATATAATATCAAGTTTTGTAAGTTTAAGTTTCAATTAATCTGGCATACTTTCTATCCACAGTTCATAAATCAACACCAAATCTCAATTTAATTATTATTGTTGGCCAAACTGTGTAACCTAGACAAGCACACAACCAAAAATAAACAAATCAATAAGTAAAAAAAAAAATGTAACAATTTATTATTATTATTATTATTTTTAACTTAACACACAAAAACAAACACACAACAACATACGAAAACCAAAAACTTAAATTTTTTCCCATCCCTAAGCTTAAACCTGACATTGTCCTGAATGTCTTAAAACATAATTAAGAATATAAGGGGATGAGGGAAGAAAAGGACAAAGGTACTCGCTGAATATTTCTGTTGAGCGCAGAAGATACTATAGGTGATGGCTAGACAATTTTTCACGTCATACTTTCCCCTTGGTCTATGTTAGTTTGAGTGTTCCACGATGTCATGTTCCTATCAAATCAAATATTAGAGATTAAATAATCTAGAACATGCGTTACTTAGCCCAAACACTCGAAATAACCAACATTATATTTAAGGGCCTCAGTGAAAACATGATGGGATGATGATACCCTATAAATTTAAACGTGCCTAAATTTAATGTAAACTAATAATTAAAACAAATCTATATGAAATGCGATTAAGAAATCAAAATAAATAAGGATTAAAAAATTGGGTTGCCTCCCAATAAGCGCTTAATTTATAGTCTTTAACTATACTTTGTTGTCCTGACTACTCTGCATTGTTAAGTGACACGGTTGTTTTTTCGCTGGAGTAGTCACCTCCCCAATAAGCTTTCAACCGTTGTCCATTTACTTTGAACCTCTTTTGTTGATCTTGAGACACCACCTGTGTGGAAACACAGCTACTACTGTGAATGAACCCGACCACCTAGACTTTAGCTTTCCTGAAAAGAGCTTGAGGTGTGAATTGAACATCAATACTTGCTGACCGACCTCAATCTCCTTCTCCCTTATATGTCTGTTGTGCCATCTCTCAGTCTTTTCCTTGTAAATCTTTGCATTCTCATATGAATCCAAACAAAACTCATCTAGCTCATGAAGTTGTAGAACCCTTTTTTCTCCTGTTGCCCTCATATTGAAATTGAGCAAGTGTGTCGCCCAGTATGCTTTATGCTCTAACTCAACCGACAAATGACAAGTCTTTCCAAATACCAAACAAGATGGAGACATGCCAATTGGAGTATTAAATGTTGTTCTATATGCCTAAAGTGCGTCGTCCAATTTCTTAGCCCAATCTTTATGTGATGCACTGACTGTAGCTTCAAGAATTTTCTTTAACTCCTTGTTGGATATTTCCACTTGCCCACTAGTCTGAGAATGGTATGGAGTCGAGACACAATGTTTCACTCCATATTTGATGAACAGCGAAGCAAATAGGCGGTTACAAAAATGCTTTCCACCATCACTAATAATTGCACTCGGCATACCCTATCTCGTGAAAATGTTAGTTGGCAAAGCCATAGCTTCAACCCACTTAGACACGTAGTCCATTGCCACCAGTATGTATTGTTGACTGTAGGATAGAGGGAATAGTCTAATGAAGTCAATGTCCCAAACGTCGAATATTTCAACTTCCAAAATACTATTCAAAGGCATCCCGTTCCTCGTTGAGATGTTTTAGTCCTCTGGCACTTATCACAGTGTTTCACCATCTAATGGGCGTCCTTGAACAACGTAGGCCAATACGGTGCAAAGTGACATGATTTCAATTTTGGATGCTGCTCTACTTCTGGAACACAACGGCGTATGATATGATCTGGACTTTTTCTGTAAAGAATTGGATCATCCCAAATGTAGTGTTTTAAGTCACTGAAAAATTTATTCTTCTGATGACTCGAGTAGTCCGGTGGGATGATGGAGCGAGCCAAATAATTTACATAGTCGGCATACAATGGTGTATAATGATCTAAAAAAGCATCTCATCTGGGAAAACTTCATTGATCTCCTCTATAGGGTGTGATTCATGTGATTCAAGGCGAGATAAGTGATTTGCAAAAACCTTGTTTGTGTGAAATTCGCAAACGTACGGGATCGTTGACAAATAATAGATTTAATGAGTTAGAGTATCGTCCTACAAGGAATAAAATTTAATTGAGTGTACTAGTCCTTAATTAGATTCAAAGCGAACAAATTAAAAGTGATTTTTGTTGATTTTTAATTATTCTAATTTAATCTACGAAAACGTGTAAAATGTGAATTTAAAATGTATATGGAAAGAGTGTATTGGATTACGAATCTACCTATTATTATCTATTCCAATTCTCAACTACGTAGCTAGTTTCGTTCTTGCATTCTTGACATTGATAATTCTATTGTAATTAATTTTCTTTTTCAAGTCAAATTATATCTATCCTATTCATGACCCGATCCTATTTCTAGTCCAAATTTATGTGAATAGAATGCATTGAATTTCATAATTATCTCAAAGATTGCACGTATAATAAATCTTATTCCTAAAATTTATTGCACGTATGTTAATCATGCAGTGTTCTAAACCTATTGTGAGCTTTCCAACACTACAACAAGCAATCATATATTTAATTGGCGATCAATCAATCAAATAATAAAATTACGCATGCAAGATTAATAAAAAATTACAAGAATTTAACTAAACCACGTGTTTGAATTAAAAATAAATAATAACGGATTCCATCTTCATCCAATACATAAGAAAATTAGCCTAGCATAATGTTGAAATTAAACAAAGAAAGTTTAGACGACATCACCAAGAAATTGACGAAACGTGATTAAATCCAAACATATTCTCGGCTTTGCATGTGTTTGTATTTTTCTTCAACTTTGACCAATTGTTTTTCTTCTCAAAACTTCCTTTTTTAATTGTGTGTATAAAGAATTAATTCCACAGCAGGCAGCCCCTTCTCTTTGTCTCCAGCAGCGTGTAAGGAAAATATATCAACTCTAAGTAGCCTTCTTTTCTCTCTATATGAATTCCTACTAGTTGGCCTGTGATAATCTATGGTTTTGTCTTTCTCTCACAACAACAGCCGACATCTTCCTCAATTATTTCTTTCCTAGGCAGTCGTAATACTTTTGTAATTCCCAATAGTTGGCATGTGATAATCTCCATCAACTACCATTGTTTTTCTTCAAAACCAATTCCAATTGTTTTGTGGGCCGCCATTTTATTTCTGTAATTTTTCCAAGATTTGCAGTCACGTTCTCTCTTCTTCCCTTTTTATCTCTGATCTCCAAATCATATTCTTACAATAGGAGTACCCATCAAATAAGTCTCAGCTTTGCGTCCTTCTTGCTCATTAGATATTTTAAGGCTATATGATCTTTGTTGACAATCACTTTTGACCCAATCAAATATGATCTGAATTTATCAACGGCAAACACCACTGCCAAGAGCACTTTCTCTGTAGTAGCATAATTCATTTGAGCCTTATCCAAAGTTTTACTGGCATAGTGAATAACATGAGAAATCTTCTCCCTGCGTTAACCCAGCACCGTTCCCACGGCATGATCACTGGCATCACACATAAGCTCAAATAGATAATCCCAGTTTGGAGGAGCCAACACGGAGTAAAAACCAATTTTTCATTTAAAGTGTTGAAAGCAGTCAAGCACTCCCCAGAAAAGTGAAATAGAGCTCCTTTTTCCAAAAGATTGCATAATGTCATCGAGATTTTGGAAAAGTCTTTGATGAAGCGACGATAGAACCCATCGTGACCTAAGAAACTTCTAACTCCCTTCACTATTACCAGAGGTGGTAGTTTTTGGATGACTTGTATCTTAGCTTATCTACCTCAATATCCCGTACAGAAATCAGATGTCCTAACACAATTACTTCCTGAACCATGAAATGACATTTTTTCCAATTTAATACAAGGTTTGTGTCTTCACACCACTGCAACACTTTTCCCAAATGTTCAAGGCACTCCTTAAATTATGTTTCAAATACTGAGAAATTATCCATAAACACCTTAATGATATTTCCCACCATGTCGGAGAAAATAAACATCATACAACGCTAAAAGGTGGCAGGAGCGTTGCAAAGATCGAAAGACATTCTTCTGTAAGCAAAAGTGCCATAAGGGCATCTAAAGGTCGTCTTCTCTTGATCATCTGGCGTTATAGGAATCTAGTTGTACCCCGAATAACCATCTAAGAAATAGTAGTAAGCATGTCCAGCAAGTCTTTCTAGCATCTGGTCAATGAAAGGAAGGGAAAATGATCATTCCTTGTGGCGTTGTTGAGTTTGCGATAATCAACGCAAACTCTCCAACCCGTGACTGTGAGTGTCGGGATGAGCTCATTGTTTTCATTTGGAACCACTTTGATCCCTCCCTTTTTCGGTACGACCTGCACTGGACTCACCCAATGACTATCTGATATAGGGTAGATGATCCCTACATCCAGAAGCTTTAATACCTCTTTCTTTACCACTTCCTGCATAGTCAGATTTAATCTACATTAATGCTCAACAATCTATCCTATTGCTGTCTTGTGCTCTCGAAGTACCCTTAGCAACTGATCTTCCTCTGATTCTGTAAGATTGTTTGAGATAATTACTGAAAGTGAATTCTTTTCCCCTAATTATGCATAGCGAAGATGAGTGGACAGCTGTTTGAGTTCAAGAGTTGGAGTTTGTTGTATAGATGGTAAAGGTGTTGTGGGTCTTTCACCGAGCTCCAAACGTGGTTACTTGAAGAATGGTGGTATGGCTGCCAAATAAGGTACACATTCTTCTGCTTCCTCCTTTTCTGATGGTAAATCCTGAGAATGCACTAAACATGCCTTAAGCGGATCCTGAGGGTGATCTAGTTTGAATGTCTCCGACACCGCTTCTTTTATTACGTCAATTTGCATGCAAGAATCCGGTGCACTCTGAAATCTGAAAGCTCTAAACAAGTTGATTATCAGTTCTTCTTCCTTTAACCTTAATATCAACTGACCCTTTTGCAAATCTATCAGAGCCCTTCCCTTAGCCAAAAATGGGAGACCCAATATGAGGAGAACATCCATATCTTCTTCCATATCTAGTATAATGAAGTTCCCTGGGAAGATAAACTTGTCGACCTTTACCAAAATATCTTCACAAATACCTCGAGGGTGCTTGATCAACCTGTCAGCCAACTGCAATGAAACTGTAGTCAATTTTCCAAACCTAGTTTCTCGAAAAGAGATAAATGCATTAAATTAATGTTAGCTCCTAAATCACACAATGTTTTATCTATATATAAATTACCAATGTTATAAGGAATAGTAAAACTCCCTAGATCTTTTAACTTCGGTGGTAACTTATGTTGGAGAATTGCGCTACACTTTTTAGTAAGCATGACAGTTTCATTGTCCTCTAGCTTCCTCTTATTTGATAGAATAAATTTCATGAACTTGGCGTAGCTAGGCGTTTGAGCTAAAGTTTCAGCAAATGGTATGTTAATGTGCAGCTTCTTGAACATATCCAAAAATTTCTGGAATTGCTTGTCGAGCTTGTGTTTTTGCAATCTCTATGGAAATGGGATTGGAGGCACATATGCTTTGATAGGAGTTGCCTTCACCTGTGGACTATCTGATGACTCAACTTGATTTTCCTTTTTGGCTTTGTCTGATTCATCTACTTGCTCCTCGCCCACAGTAGGTGCCTTTTCTATGACAGTTGATGGCCACTTTACATGTATTTTTGGTAACTGGATGCTACTACGTATAGTGATTGCTTTGACCTGCTCATTAGGATTTGTTTCAGTATTGTTAGGCAATGTCCCTGGAGCTCTACCTGATAGTGCGGCTGCAATTTGTCCAACCTGTTGTTCCAAATTGTTGATTGAGGCTTGTTGGTTCTGAAAGTTGGTCTCGATTTTAGTAACTTATTGAGCTATCAAATCTTCCAACGATGTCTTTCTCCCTTGCTCTTGTTGCTGTTGGAACCCAGGTGGTTTATTCTGATTGTTTTCTCCTTGTTCTTGTACCTGATTATTGGATCGAGAAAAATTTGGATGGTTCCTCCAACCCGGATTATATGTGTTAGAGAAAGGATTATTTTGCTATCTTTGAAAGTTCTGCGCGTAGCTTACTTCTTCAGACTGATTAACATACGTAGATGCCAAAGGGCAGTGTGTACTAGCATGATATGCTCTACAGCTTCGCAAACAGGTGGCGATTGGTGTACCATGTTAACTGACTTAGACAAATTATCCTTTTTCATTGTGAGAACTTGCATTTGCATGGCTAGTGCTATCACTAGATCCACGTTGTGTAACCCTGATATTTTCCTTGGAGCTTCCCTATCGGTTGGTGACATCGATTGATTTTTAGCTATTTCTTCATATAAATCATAGGCCTTATCGACATCAAGTTTCATAACCGATCCTCCCACTGAAGTATCTATCATATTCCTGAACTCCTGTTTTAGACCGCAGTAGAAGAGATATTGCTAAGCCTACCTAGAAATGTCAAGGCTGGGGCATTTTGCCTCAAGATAGCTCTCGAGATCTTTTTGCTTGAAAGTGTGGACTTCATTCCTAATTTGGTGAACTCAAGAGGGAGGAAAGAATTTCATGGTGAATTTTTGAACCATGTCATTTCATGATTGGATGCTCCCTGGAGGTAAACAGAGGAACCATTCTCTAGCAATGTCCTTCAAGTTATGAGGAAATACCCGCATTCGGAATGCATCTGTTGACATCCCTTCGTGACTGATTACCTCACATAGCATAAGAAACGCCGAAATATGTTCATGAGGATTCTCCGTGGCTTTTCCAAAGAACCTGATGTCTTGGTGATTATGAAACAGATTGATGACATCTGGCTTGAGGTGGAAATTAGGCTATCCAAATGGAGGACAGGCCACAACGGGTTGTACTGGTGCAGGAATTGGATTTACATAATCCCCAACTAAAATAGGAGCTCCGTTCTGGATGGCTCTCTATTGATTTGGCTGTGGTATTTGCTCTTGAAGTTGAACCTGATTCTGCTGTTGATTCTGATTATTAGCCATTCTCCTTGCTTGACGTTGCACCTTTTCTACGATTTCTGAATGTCCTTTCGATTAAGGTCTATTGGAACAAGATTTGGCTGTTCAAGAGTTTGCATAAACCAAAGTTCCCCAAAAACAATTAAGACACAAGAGAATTAAGCAGTGTAATAGTCACCTAAAAACAACAACTAAAAATAAAATAAAATAAAATAAAAATAAAAATGAATCTAAAATATCTAATAACTAAAATTAAAACTGATATTCCCAGGCAACGGTGCCAAAAATTTGTTCGTCAAAATCCTACAAGAGTACGAGTTCGTTGCACAAGTAATAATCGTGATGAGGGAGTTATCGTCCCACAGGGAATGATGATCAATTCTAGTATATTTGATATATTTTTTGTGTTCGTAACTGAAAGATGATTGATGAATAACTAACTAATTTTTGTAACTAAAACTTATGAAATCAATGAAAATTGGTTTAAAAATCAAGTGTGTGAATGTATTGGATTTTCGACGCCATTGATCAATTCTTAATTTTAATTCTCAACCAGTAATAATTATCTCAAATCATACAATCGAAACGATCGATAATTTCACTTTTATTTATTATTCTTTTCCAATATATAATAAACTTATGTTTACCACGAGACGATCCTATTCTTAGTCCGAATTCATATGGTAAACATTCATTGACATTTAGGATTATCACATATAATCGCACACGCCAAAATATTATTCCTAGCATTTATTGCCCGTGCGTCCCAATAATAGTGTTTTACCTATCGTGAGTTTCCCAAAACTATGAACAAGCAACTTATTGTCCTAATGGTACGCAATCATTAAAACAATGTAAATAGGCATATCAATGGAATCACAATGCAAGATTTAACACAAAAAAACAAAGTCTCGAATTAAAACTAAAAATTAAACAATTTTGTCATCCATCCAATACATGAAATGATTTAGCCTAGCATCATATTGGAATTCAACATATAAAAGAGGAAGGACATCACCGAAGATTGATAGAACGTGATTAATGCTCCAATTAGAATTGTTGTATTATGTCCTTTTTTTCTTCCAATTTTCAGCCGACTTCTGCATGTAACTACTCCCTGTGCATGTATGTTTGTATATATATTAATTCTAGCCAGCAGCTTTCACGTCTTTTGCTTCAATTACAGATTGTCTTTGCTGTATGTATAGAAAATCAGCTGCCTAATTCTCCTCAAATTCGGCTGCCACTGTATGCATAAATTTTTGCAGCCGGCCACGCAATTATAGGTCCCTTATTCCATTCCAGCAACTGCCAATTTGTATATTAATTTTCTTCCAATTCCCATCTTTTCTTAGCTGCCTCTTTTTTTATTTTTATTCCCCCAAGAAGAGTAATTTTCTTCTAGGTTATTCTCCCCAGTTGGTGTCTAATTCCTCTCCTCCAAAGCTGCCCAATTCTCTGTCCAGAAACTCCAATTCAGCCCTCCACTTTCACCAGCAGCCGTCCCCTCTAGTTGCTGGGTAAATCTCCACTTTTTTTTTTTCGAAGTGCAATTCCCAACCAGCAGCCTGTGTTTTTGTTCCAAATTCAGCCCCCACGTTTTTTTTTCCAAGACTCCTTTTGAATCCAATTAAAAGTCCAACCAAAGCCCAGTTCCATTTTTCTTTCTCAGCCGGTCACAGCAATGTTTTTGGTGTAATTAGAAGTTCAATCCACTAATTAAAAATATATGGTCCAAGCCCATTTGAATCCATTCTCATTGAAGTTCCAAATTGAGGCCCATTTAATGTGATGCTTGCTTCAACCCGTCAACTCTTTTAAAATAGTGCAATTTAACCCTTGATGTCATCCATGTGCAACCAATGCCATCCTCAAGTTCAAATTTGTGGAATTTAATCCCAAATTATAAATTTTATTCGATTATGTCATTTTTCCTTTCCACTTGCTTCAAACGAGTCCAGAGCTAAAAACAGAAAGAAAAGTAACATAAGTTAAATAGAAATTAATAATGTTATGATTTAAAAGTTTAATAATGTGAGATAAATAAATGCGCAAATTGTATTTATCACATCAATTGAGACTATACTTGTCTCCCTTAACATCAGGGGTAGATGGCTTGTATTCTTGCATCTCAATTTTTTGAAGAACTTTATTGATATAGTTTATTGTGTAATAATCCAAAAATACCTCGAGAGCGATTTCGGTGTATCTGTATCTCTAACACAAAAGAGATGCAAAGAAAATCTTTCATTTCAAGATTCTATGATTTTAATCCCTCGGTTTCGTGCAATAAGCGTCTATCATTGTAGTCGAACGGTATGTTATCAACATACAATACTAGGAAAATATGCTTACTCCCACTGAAATTGTGATATACACAATCATTAACGGCATTTATCTCAAACGCAAACGAGAAATATTTAATGAAATTTGGGATATCATTGACGAGAAGCATGTTTAAGTCTATAGATGGATTTCTTTAGCCTCTTTAGTGAAACCACACAAAGCGTTTTTGAATTTTTATTTTTTTAAAATTCATTGGAAGTAATTACTTTATCGGATACAGCGTCCTTGAATGTTGTTGGAATTTCAAGCTTCATGATCATAAGACTCACACGGTTTGAAAAATCATTTTTATCCAAGTCCTTTTTTATTAACTAAACTTTTATCCATAAGGGTAGTGAGTTATTTAGACCTTAATGCAAGGTCTAGATTCATGCCTCCATAAACGATACAAATGTTCTCTTTTCATCCCTTAAACTTTGGTTCAAGCATAGGATTTGAAGTGATGTTGATAGATATTGCAAAAATTGATGGATTAACATAATAAAGAATTTAATACTAAGCAACATGTTCACATGAGAATCCATATTAAGCAATCAATAAATTCAAATAATGGTAGGTCACATCATCAGAGATCAGACACAATATTAATATTTAGTCTTTGGATAGAAATATCAACTTGTAAATGGTACTCTTAAGTGAGTAATCAAATATTGACAATAAATCACGTCAAATATTAACTTCATCTTAGGGCCAACTCAGTGTTTACATGAAAAGAAATTTTATAATTGTCACATATTTATTATTACAGGTGTGAATAATTTGACTAAATATTGATATTCCTTTGGGCGGGTGCTGCAGTGCTTGGATGTGACGCCTCAATGCCACGGCTGCCTTTTTGATCCAAATTTTTTTTTTTTGAAAAACTTTAAAAATAAAAAATTTTGAAATTTAAGGCTAGAAAATTAACATCCCAAACTGGAAAATCTAAATTATGACTTTCAACCCCTAAAATCCTATTTTGAAAAATTTTGAATTTCGAAATTTACAGCTAAAATTCACATTCCAAATCAAAAGATTCCAAAGTTCATTGTATACTTTTCAACCTTAAAATTCTTCATTAAATTTTAATGGTTTCATAATGACCCTGATACCACTTGTTAGAATTTTAAGAAACATTAAATTTTAAGAAATTTAAAACCTTATTGCTTTTATTGTCAAGATCCTTCATATCAAATTATTAGGAGAATTATTAAATGCGGAGCATATATTTATTCATTAAAAATGATTATTTATTGTTGAATCTTGATTTCGGATCTCGAATCTCGATTATTGGTTTTTTTTTTTTGTTTAAAGAGTTCTTGTGCTTGATTTGAGTTTTTTGCTCCATAATCTTGATTGTCTCAATTTCTTCTTCTTGATTGTTAATTTTTTTCTTGATTGTGAGTTTTAGATCTTCCGATTCAATATGTTTTTTCTTGCATTCTTGTATTAACTGGATGACAGAAAGAATGAGAATCACATTTGAATTGAAGATCAGAACTATTTAATTTTCATATGCATTCGGTGCATCGGCAAATATAATCCTAATGGATTCGGTCTCTACACATATAATTAGGCCCACAATTTATTTAGATGCTCAGGCTCATAACTTTTACTCTTTATTAAATCACTTTCATTGGGCTTAATCTTAAGATGGCCTTTAATACACACTTAATTACATATATAAGTCTACATGACAGATTAAATCCCAACATGCACAAAATCCCATTAATTGCACAATTTATTAAACATTCACAGCAATTGTTTTATTTCGTGATATAGCTAGTAAATAAGACATGATGAGGCATAACTAAAAGTTTTGAGATTTTAGGATAATCTAGCAACTTTACCATTTACTAGGAACATTGTGTTAATAATCATAATAATTAGATATATATGAGTTTTAAATGGAGTTAAATTTTAATATTACTTTGGATATTTATTAAATTATTATTGAATTATTTGATATAAAAATATTTAGATAAAACTGAAAATTTGAATTAACAAAACTATACACCCTAATATTCATAAATAATTCTAAATAAATGGAACTAAAATTTGAATTTATTAAATAAAACAAAATTACGGAGAATATGGGAAAATGTATTTTCAGAGTCCTAAATGATCAAATTTGGCCCAAATTTGTTGAACATCAAGGCAAAGTACTTAGTTTTTCTTATTGGGTTTACACTCAAAATAGACCCAAAATTCTTCGAAGGACATTCCAAAAAATTCATCTTTTGATGTCAGTCCCACTTCTTCATGAATTCATTTTCTGTATTGCATCATATTCAAAATTAGATTTTTAGTCGATTTTGATAAAAATTGACGAAATATATGATTGAAATATTGTGGGACCTATTCTACTACTGGGACTTAAACAACTTAGCCCAATTAAAATTGATGTGCATAAAATAAATAAACTATATAAAGAGTTCAAGGCGCTACCACTGCCGCTGCATCTTAACCAACCATAGTTGGCTGTTGCAGTGTTTGATACACTTCGTCGGCCAATCTATCACCGCTTCTCTATTGGTTTATTTTTTCGTCATTTTTCCCCACGTGTCGAAGACTTGGAGATATTTTGCTCTACCCCCATATTTGCATAACAACACCACTTAAGAAATTGCATAAATCTGTCCCTCGGACCTTCATCTCGTGTGTTCTCATTTTTTTCTTTTTCCTTCTGATTTTTATATAAATTTCCCTAACTTTTCTGTGAAATTGATTTTAATTGGGGTGTTTATGGGTGTTTTGGTGGTGACCAGGGTATCATTGATTTGAGGCATTTGACTTTGGAATGATGCCTAATGACAATTGCATTTGATTGCATATGAGTATAAGAAGAATTTTGCCAAATAATTACGGAATTACGTGAGCTGTTTGTCAATATTCCCCCTTTCATAGTTTTCTTGTAATTGGTTGCGTAAAGATGTCTTCATGCGTGAATAATTCAATTACAGACAGTTATCGGCCACACTTATTTGGTCGCTAAAGGTCTTTAGCAACTAAAAAATAACCTTTTGCGATCAATCTGGACCCAGTTTTTTGTTAATTAAAGCATATTTTGGATGACTTATCTTAAAGACAAGCTATAAATATGGGTTTATTTTTAATGTGAGCATACCTACAGTCGTAATAAAATAGTATTGGAGCTTATCTTTAAGATAAACCACCACAAATTAACATCCTCTTAATATGAATGCGTATTACTAGGTGTGGTATTTATGGGTATTGATAATATGGGTGGTAAATTTTAAAGAGCAAAGGAAAAGAAAATAATTAAGAAGACCTAGGGCTAGCCCAAAATACTAGGAATTTGAATAAGCTATGACAGATTCAAGCGAAGTCGTGGCCGATAGAACAATCTCACAATATATGAAAAAAAAAATCCCGATAAAGCCAGCATGGACGGTCGCCATTGGTCATCAGGTTCTGGCTCCTCCCTTGCATGTGGTACAGTTGTTAAAAGTAATTGCTAATTAATGGTTAAGACTTACCGAAACGTAAATTTTTTAAAGTTAAATATTTCTTTATTGATACCTCCAAATACAGCTTAAAATCACTGGTTATGTTTGAATTTGGATGTGACCCAAATTCATTATTGAAGTAATTGAAGAGTTCTAATTGAAGTCCATGTCAAGAGGAATTCAATTTTGGAATGCTTTTGAAATCCTATTTGAAGTGTGACATTTAGCTTTTGGGTTGGAGTACTAGATTCTCGCTGTGATTGGTTAAGATGTAAGCAGTACTTGTATAGATGGATTTAGATGATGTGTCGTTGGGAATTGACAAGATGCCTGTAACTTTGACTACAGAGGAGAATTACTGAAGGATAAGAAGGCCCATGCTACCTACATGCCTTCTACTATATATGCCCAAGTCTTAACACTTTTTGGGGGTGGTTGTTCATTATATTACTTCTCCATAACATCATTCCAAGATCCAAGAGCATATTCAAGCATTGAGATTAATCCTTTGATTATTGAAATCATTCAACTAAAACTTTGAAAAAAATATTAAATTCACATAATCCAAAATACTCACGTCCTATTCACATATAGGAAGGTGCTTTCTCTATAGCTTTCAGAGATTGTTGAAGATTGAGGGAGGTTGCACTAGAAACACATGAAGATTACAAGAATAAGGTGATCTAGGTGATCCACAGGAAATAGACAATTCTTGAAGATCGATAACAGGTTTTAGTGAAGCCCCTTTCATCGAGTCTTAGAGTGTGCAGGACTAGATCAGTGACTTTAGTGGGTTTTTTTAGGTTAGATCATACTATAAATTCATATTGTCTATAGTGGAGATTACTCGCTCGGTCCTAGAGATTTTACCCAGTTGGGTTTTTTTTTCTATCAACATATTTTGTGTTATTTATTACTCTTATGTTATTGATTGTGGCATTCAAATCATAGGATAATCTAACGTGATTAATTAACCACCTAGAAATAATTAAAAAGAACTAGTTTTTTTTAATTATATAATTCCGCATGTCAGGTCAAAATAAATTGGTTAAATCTAAACTTTCAACTAAAAAATAAATAAAAACTATTAAATTTTTTTCACACGAACGATCACATAAAATATAGTAAATTATACAAAAATATCGATGAATGTCAGTGTCATGAAAATTCTATCACCCCCAAAACTTGTACAAATCACTTTCTTCAATGTAAAAGTAAAAATAATCAAAATAAAGTAGTAAGGATCAGAAACTCCCCGAGTAGATGCGAATAGGTAGAAGGATCAAGCTGATCCGGTTAATAGATGTCATGACAACTACCACTTTTCTTTGTTGCTAGGCTTCAATTTTCTGTTTCAAGAATTCAAAATACATATTAATAATAGTAGATAATGTTAACTATTTGTAATGTATTCACACTGAGAAGAATTCTAATTTTCTAACATTAAGAAGATTGTAATCTCGTTGCAACTTTTAGAATGCATATCACATCAATGCAAGCTCAATGAAAAGCTAGAATGTTAATGATAAGACTAAATAAAATGAATTCAATAAGTAAACATGCCTAAATTACTAATGCAAGTCTTAAAATACCACCTAAAACGTGTTAAAAATTATTAAATGCATGAGTTCCTAAGCATGGCCCTAAAATGCTAATGCAACCCCTAAAAATACATCTAATGTAATAGCTAATCAAAATAAGTGAAAAGGGATAGAAAAATGGATTAAGCACTTGATTCATAGCCTAAAGCTCAACTTTAGACACAAGTGTGTTATGGTACTTTGAATATGGCTTGGGAGGTTCTGCTTAACTTGCTCAATATGAATTTATTCCATATTGCAACTTTCCTCCAAATTTTGACCTTACCCTTGTCCAAGTAGTATGACTATCTCTCACACCTGTTTCAAACTCAACAATGTAAACCTCAACTCCCTCATAAGGTTTAAACACAAAATTTTTTTCTTTTTTTTTTTTTTTGCAAACGATAAAGTCGATGGATTGCATGCTAATTTTCTCTTCTTTAAATGTCACCAGTTCTTTTTTCGCTTGTTATGATTAATTTCTCGTTCTGTTCATGCTCATCTTCCTTAATTGAAGTTTTCTCGAGTTCAACCTTCGTATTCAAAACTTTTGGCTAAGAAACAATGACATCTTCATGGAAAGTCCTCCTCTTGTTGTATTTGTAAGAAGTTCGGTTGATGTGATTTCCTTAATTGATGTTCATTAATAATCAATGGAAGAAATAACCTCTTAGGTAAATCACTGACATCAAATTTCGGTGAGAGAAATAATGCAATAGATAAGTCGCCCTGGACAGTTTTATCAAGTTCACATTCTACTTTTAAATATTGTAGTCACTGTCCTATAGTGAAATCTCCCTTAAGTATATCTCTCTCATCAATTTCTTGAGCTGCCAATTGTTGCACCCTTATGATGAAGTCATATACGAGTATCTTGTTGAAATCAACTACAATAATCTTTTATCCAGGCTTTTTTTTTCTTTGTATAGCTTGAAAATAGAAAGAGAGAAACTAAAATGGAACGAAAATAACAAGTAAATAAAATCAAACTAAAACTAGATTCCCGGCAACGATGCCAAAAACTTGTTTACGAAAATATCATTCGAATTAAAACCAGAGCAAGTGTATGGTTCATTAACAAGTAACAAAGTAGATGTAAGTCCAAGTACAATTCCACATAGATTGATTTAGTTTGATTTTTATCATCGCGATCTTAACCAAAACAAGAGTAATAAGATGTGTTTGTTGTGACGAAATTATAACTAAATTAAGCTATCTATGCAATTACAAATGAAATTTACTAAGCTAAATGCAAATTATGTTAAATAAAAGTTGATGTGTTCTAATGAATGTCAAGCACACTAGGATCACGAATTTTCGTGTAATAATCCTTTTCAACCTTAGTTATACGCTTAAACAATACGATTGAATTTTGAAGAAGAAATATTCCCATTTTATTCAACAATCTCTCTCAAGTATGTTACTATCATATATGACCCGACTATATTTTTATGATGGATGCAAATATACAAAAGTGCATAAATTTTTATGAACACTTAAAGATTCACATAGAGTATAGTGATATATTTCTATTTTACACTATATCAAGCCTATTTTCATTCTTTTGAATGCATAAAATAAGACATCACATTCAGACAACTGCCGTGCAGAATAATTGTGAAAAGAGAAATTTATTTAAATTATTCAATATTATATTAATTCAAGAATGGAAGTCAAGATTTTACTAATTCAAAATCCACATTGCATAATGAATTACAAATTGGCATTCCCAAAGTCAAAATCATCTAATTCATTCTCTCCCAATCACTATATTGTTTTGATCTTTCTAATTTCTATAGCTAAATTATTTTTCCTAAACTTCAATCCTACACTACATCAAAAGGACGTACGAGAGTTATCGATACTTGAAACTACATGATTCTTTATGCTTTTCATTAATTTTGAGGTTAGCATTCTGTATTTGTTTTATTCGAATTATTGATTTCCTCAAAGATAAATATAAATGCTTATAATTAATTGTCTATAAAATATAATTTTTATATTACATATTGGCCTTTTAGAAATCTATTGGGTTCAACGAGTTGTTCTTTACCATTCTTGATATGAAATACTTATCTTCATAACTTGACGTCCAATATCTATATATAAAATATAAAGAAAAAGAAATATAAAAATGAATCCTCATGACTGTACACATTTTGTAGTAAATTGTCGAGACTCGATATGATATGATAAGTTGAGATTTATACAAATTATTTATTAATAATATTTAGAACATGGAGACATTTTGGCTTATATGCGCTTACGTAATCTTCTAGAATAATTAATAGTGTATATTCATAATTTATTGATATTTATTATATGGTCAGTGTGAAATGATGAAGTAAACAAACCTTAGCACATAATCTTATTTTTACCACTTGCATGTGTTCATGAAATATTTTCTTTCGATTTAATTCACTGCAAGTGTACGGTTCATTAACAAGTAATATAGTGAAATATTGAGTTCCGAATATCGTCCCACAAAGATCGAGTAGTTAAACTCTATCTACCTTAACCTTAACCGGAACGAATTGATCAAATTTGAAGTTTTAACCTAAGAAGACCCTAATTTAGCAAGCCCTAATTATGGAAAACCCTAATTTGATTAGAACGATTGTCGAATGAATTGAAAATGCAAAACGATGTATCTAAACAAATTTAAATGCAATGTGATGATTGTAATGGAAGTTGATTTAATTCAATAAGAATTAAACGTACTAGGATCACAAATTCCTATGTAATGATCACTTAAAAACCCTAATTTCACAACCTGACAACACAATTGGATTATTGAAGAATCAATACGCTTAAATCTATCTAACACACTATCTCGAGCAATATCGAATCTATTCTTATATATCACCCGTCGATATCTCTATGACGGATGCATATACATAAGCATGTATGAAGTTTTATGAGCAATTAAAGATTCACGTAAAGCATAGAGGTATATTTCTGTCCCTTATCGGATCCTACGATGATTTATACCTTGTCAAATCTATTTCCCTTTTTCTCGAATGCAAGAAATAAATCACTACGTATCACATAATTACGTGCACTTAATTATGGAATAAATTAATGCATATAAACCATTTAAATAATCAAATACGCGTTTAATTGTCAAATTGCAAAAATTAAAATCCTAAGATCAATTACATAGTTCATCGATCTCCTAGTATAAGAAAATTTAGCCTATCATGGAGAACATAAAAGAATACATGAATTCTTGAAGATAAAACATCACCGAATTATAGATACACGTGAAATATTGGTAATCTTCGTGAAATCCTTCGCTAATCTCCCTCAAATTCGTCTTCAAGATGTACTTTGTTCTCTTCTAATGCGTTCTTACCCTAATGCTGACGATTCTAGATTTCTATATCCTGTCCAAATCGAGTTCCAAAAGAGTTTTCACTTAATTAGGAAACTGCAGAAATAGCCCTGAAGTTAGCCTATGCGATCGTATAGGTTTAAAAAATTTGGACTTTCATTTTCGGTGGCCTATTTTTTAAGATGATCATTTAGTCCTCGAACTTTCCTCTCTTCCATTTTGGCCTTGTTTCTTCCATCTTCTCGTTCCATCGACTAATATTAACCTCCAATTGGTATTTGGCATGATCAAATCTTCGATTTCTCCTTCGATTCAACTTTTGGATATTTGCACTTTCCCTGAACTTTTACTTTGATTCCTTTTCGTCCTTTTCGCTTCTTTTTTCTTGTGAATTCCACCATGTCCATCAATATTCCCTACAATCTAAGAATTAAATGATTTTAAGCCACAATTCAAACACTTTGATCATAATTTAGTCGTGTTTGTGAATTAAATAAATGCTTAAAAACGTACTTATCAGCATGCCACAATGATTATTACATGCTCTAGTTGAAAACTGCCTATGTAATATATTGTTAAATATGTAATTGTATATCTACGATTTATAAATAAATATGTTAAAAAATTATTGATATTTAAGGATATGCCCAAATAGTTATAAAATAAGCATGTCAGAATTTCTTATTAAATGGTAATGATTTAGGACTCTTTGATAAGTTCATTTTGGGACCGTTACAAACATCTATGTCTTATGACTCTTATCTGCTAAAAGTAAATTGTTAAGAATTGCATGTAAGTAAACCTCCAAATGTCTTCATGTTTATATTTCTTCCTTAAATGGTTAAACGTGTTACTAAATTGTTATTATGTGAACTTGACATCTGATTCATCATGCTTTATGCCATTTATGTTTTCATGACATATTCATGCACGTCAATAAATCCATAAGCCTACATGAAGTTTCAAGAGATAAAATATTTCCAAAATGTTAATGAGTTAATGAATATTTTAAATAGATACTGAAAGAGTCTAGACGGTCTACTACCACTACAATTTTTGGGATTTACTGAGTTTACATTCCAGATTACAAATTATCCAATTCAACCTTACATGTGGAATTAAGTTAACTAAAGCAACAAGTCACTTTAATTAATTGTCTAGGTGATTAATCATACAATTCAATTTGTCCAAAGTTTAAATGTCGCAGGTACAATTTGGAAAGCAGTAAAAACAATAAAGAACATCAAAGTTGTTGACGGAGAAACTCCACATGGGAAGAAACCGCCTGTTCTTGTGCTTATATCTGCACTGCAATCCACCTCTCTCAATCCTTCCAATGAGAGGGTCACTTCCTTAACAAATTAAGGAAGATGTGGTGTTTTGGGTTATGAAGTTGATTTTTTTCCCAAAACCTTGGTTGCCGGATCACAAGATGAATGTATGTGAATTCTTCAATGAATTGCAGCTTGATCACTCAATGATGTTATCAATGTTTTTGGCAATAAAAAAATAATGTAGCAACATTTAATTTCACGTCCATGACTTCTGTACTTATAGTTAAGGGCAAAAAAGTGTCATGGGCTGTTTAAAACTCTCAAGATCGCGATCTAGGGTTTGGTTGGATGACACCATCGCTCAAACGAGAGGCCGACGAGGAGTGAATGACATATCATAACTTTCTTTCTCCATGTCCAATTGAAGTGATTCAAAATGAATTAGAAAGCTAACTCAAAGTGCTACAATTCTTATAAATAGTTTTGTCCAAATTCCAATGTTTTCTATGTAAAAAATGCATTGCAAGTTACGACTGAAATTTTGAAACATAATTTGTGCGGCTCTTTGATATTCTTTAGACTTCCGATTGCATTCCAATGATCTTATGTGATCTTCTTAGACATCTTGGACTCCTTCAATGACTCGAACACTAATTTGCCTCATCCATACAAAGTTGTACCCTAAGCCCTTGAATTTTACAACAATGTTCAATTGAGTCCATGACTTTTACAGACATACAATTAAGCCAATTTTGTCTACAGAATTACCAATCGCATTTTCAGACCTAACAGATACGTATCCCAAATGTTTTTGTTACATGATATATGTTCATGCCATGAAAGGTGTGAGTAGGAAATAGGGCTTGGGAAACTGGCACACCCAACCAATGTTCAATGATAATGTTTATGTTAACCGCTTTGCGATACTACTTATAGGATCAATCGGGTACCAAATAACAATTTCTCACTGCATTCTAATTGGCTGGACGATACATCAAAGTGAGCTTACAATATTAATGTCAATGTCAATGTTATGGTTAATTTTATTTTTTATTTTTTTTAAGAAATGAATGAAAATGGGATACATATTGAGAAATGATTTTTATTTTTAAGGTTTATATATATATATATTTCATAAGCATACATCATAAGCATGAAGATTGCTTATTGAGCGTTAGCTCATTCCACGTCAACACAGGCTTAGTATTATCATGCTTAAATATCGATTTGATTTTGAAAGTAAATTTGACATATAATTTAGGGAAGAGTACGATATGTGGGCTGATTTATTTTAGAATTGGACTCTTGTGTTGGCTTTGAATTTGTGTGCGTGGATTCAAGCAGGTTGTGGGTTTGGTGTAAGTGGGCTAGGGTTAATTTGTGAATGGATTGATATGAGTGAAAGAGGGCTAATGGGTTAAGGGTTTGGGCAAATATTGGTGCTGTAATAGAGCTAATATGATGGGTAGGATAAATTTGGCAGGATTAAATAAGGGATTTGAATTTAGAGCAGCAACCACAAGATAAATTTCGACAGTTTAAACTCGAATAAAATTTTGCAATTTAAAGTCGAGTTTCTATTTTTTTTTTTTTTTTTTTTTTTTTAAAATTTTTTTTAATGGAAAAAA
>NW_019268276.1:64384-157012 GCF_002742605.1 Olea europaea var. sylvestris
GCCAAAAAAAAATTTTAAAATTTAAGAAAGTTTTTTATTTTTTTTTTTTTTTTTTTTTTTGAACAATCTGCTGAATGGAAAGAAGCAAAAAGCAGACTCTCTCTCTCTCTTTATTATTTTTTTTAAAGAACAAACTACAAATATATAAGAGGCTGAAAAAAAAAACTTTATAGCTACTATGGACCCTTTCTGTTTTTTCGGTTGAGTGGGAAAAGTTGGTTATGGATGTAAAGGTGACGCTGAGATAATTCCATTGGCTTATTGGTGTTGGTGAAGGGAAATGGTTTGAGCTTTGATATCAAATTGATGTCGATTGCAATAATGAGAATAGTAAAGAAGGAGAAGAAATGAGAGATAGATTGTAGTTTTATTTCAACATTCAAGTGTGTTTTCTTACAATAAAAAAGCCTCATTTTATAGATTCTAAATAACATTGACAAGGAAAATTATGACTAAAAGAGAAAACTAAGAATTCCTTTTAAAATGAGATAAATTCACCATTCTACCAAAAACAATAAAATGCAATAATGAAAATTTGATATTTAATTGATTTGATTCAACTTATGCCTAGAATATACTTTACATTTTGCATCAAAGATTTTTTATTTATTTTATTTATTTGTTTTTATTTATTATTTTTTTTTTTAGAAAATGAAAAAATACGTGCACAACACAATGAACATACAAAGATCATATGTTTGATAGGTTGAAATAGTAGGCATTAGATGCTAAACCCAAAGATCACTCTATATTATACGTCCTTAACCCAAATATAGTATAGCTTGGGTATGGTTGCATTGTTGTATGAAGATATTGAGATGAGTGAGGTTTCCACCTGTGTAAACTCTTGTGTTGATTGTTTAAGATCATTAAGATGAAAATTAGGTGAAAATGTTAAATTAGATGTCGATTTTTAGAATGGATGTTTAATGAGGAGCATTTCACTAATCATTGTATATAAAGGAAAAAAGTTTCCTTATTGTGAAGCTACCATATAAAAAGATCCCAATGAGGACACATATTGAAAATCCTAAAAAGAAAACTCAGAAAGGGATCAAACTAGTGTATAAAATAGAATACGCACAACAAACTTGAAAAAGTAGGCGCTTGAAACAAAAGATACACTACATGCTTTGATTAAGCCTAAAACTCTTATTTGAGGAAACTAACTTTCGATAAGACGTTGTTAGCTCAATTGAGTCTTAGATGTTGAAGCAATCAAAATTTGAAGAATCCTTTCATTTGTTGAAGTATTGATGTTAATCTATCCAAACTAGAGAGGGTGAGGATCAATATAGAAATTAAACTTTAGAACACATGTTGACAAAAAAAAAAATTAAAAGAATGAGTTTAGCACTACACTAAAAATTGGCTTTCGCAATGCACAAAAGGTAACATTCACTAATTTAGTGTAGCTAAAATGGTCATGACAATATTTTCATAAGTGAATGTTGCCACTGGTTAATATAATTGAGGTTTAGCAACATTTTATAAACGGATGTTGCTAATATTACCTTTTGTGATGTTTATTGGCTGTTGTGAAAAGTTTAGACATTTTGAGTTCTTCTGCAATGGTTATTGTCTGTTGTGAAAATGCATACTTTTGGCAACCTTTAAAAAATGTTGTAGAAACTAATTTTTACAATGTTTACTTGAATGTTGTTGAAACTCATTCATTCATAAAACGTTGCTAAAAAAAAATCATATTTTTTGGCATCGACCCAATTTCACAACGTTTATTGATTGTTGTGAAAACTAAATTTTGCAATGTTTATAATAGTATTGTTGAATCTATCTCTTTTGCAATGTTTTTTTAACGTTGCTGAAATGATTTATTTTGCAATGTTTCCTAAATGTTATTGAATAGAAAAATGCAATCCAACCCTACCTGTCCATTTAAGTAGCCCAATTGAAGCCCAATTAACCAATTAACCCTACCTGTGCACAAACAACAAGTGAAGAGGAGCTAATTGAGAGGACGAGATTGAAGCGGCTGCCAAAATCTCTCATTCTTCTCCTATTTTCTTGTACAAATCGCTCACACTAGTCACCATTTCTTAGTCGTCCATGCCTACTGATGACCTCTCATAGGTAGAGGTAGTGAATCTCATCCAATTTTTGCCTTAATTGTGATGAAGACTGCACTATATACAGTTGGTTTATTTATTATTGAGTAAATTTAACCAATAATCACTGAACTTTACACTTAATTACTACTTGCTTACTCATCTTTCACAGATTACTGAATGCCCACTCATCTTTTCATATAATACTCATTCACCACTCGTCTCTTCAAATAATTGAGCTACTTTTACGGCAAACTTTCAACAACTTCCGACCACAAAGAATGTCAAATTTTGATACCGTTGGAAAGCCCACGATGTCCTCTTCAATTACCACCCAAAATCTCATTATAACTCCAAGGGATTCGATCGAAAAATTGCCTTAAAAGTCGCCCAAAAATTCTGAAAATTTGCCCAGATTTTCAGATTTTTTGGGCGACTTTTAAGGCAATTTTTTGGCAACTTTCGACCATCAAAACTATCTAATTTTGATACCATTGGAAAGCCCACAATGTCCTCTTCAATTACCACCCAAAATTTCCCGATAACTCCAAAGGATTCGGTTGGAATAAACCCACAAAGTCAACATCCCGAACTTTGTCCAGATTTTCGCCTTTTCAAGATATTGATTTTGTGGGTTTATTCCGACCGAATTCTTTGGAGTTATGGGAAAATTTTGGATGGTAATTGAAGAGGACATTGTGGGCTTTCCAATGGGACCAAAATTCGATAGTTTTGATGGTCGAAAGTTGCTGAAAAATTGCCTTAAAAGTCGTCCAAAAATCTGAAAATCTGGGCAGATTTTCAAAATTTTTGGGCAACTTTTAAGGCAATTTTTCAATCGAATCCCTTGGAGCTATAATGAAATTTTGGGTGGTAATTGAAGAGGATATCGTGGACTTTCCAACGGTATCAAAATTCGACATTCTTTGTGGTCGGAAGTTGTCGAAAATTTGCCGTAAAAGTCTTCCAATTATTTGAAGAGACGAGTGGTGAATGAGTAATTATATGAAAAGATGAGTGAGCATTCAGTAATCTGTGAAATATGAGTGAGCAAGTAGTAATCAAGTGTAAAGTTCAGTGATTATTGGTTAAATTTACTCATTTATTATTATTATTATTATTATTATTTTTTTTTTACATTTTACTCAGTAACTCTGTTCTTTCTCTCATTTTTCACACAAGATTTTCGTTATTTCACATGGGTTCCATTGTTGTGTGTTCCATTTTTCAAATCTTACATCTCCAGCAGGTTGTAATGTTGTTATTGCTCATTCTATTTTTCAATTTTTAGATGTAATAATGCAATTTTTTATTCCATTGCTCAAATTTACTACTGGAAGATCAGATGTAGTACCGAAAATGGAAATGACAAATAAAAATAAATAATTTATAGTCGAATCAAAGAATGATTTGTTCAACAGTTCACAATCCTTAAACTTCAAACAAGTCATTAGTTGACATATTGATCACAAACCTTCACACATCATGTTCTCACGATTGTAATTTGCTTGAATCTTCTCTTCAGTTTCTGCGTCAAGCCATTTGACTATTAAGATCGAGCTCCCGCTTGACTCAGAAATACTCTTTTGATACTTGGCTTCCAAATGGGAGCGGGAGTTCTCCATTTCCCTCTCAGCTTCTTCTTTAGATTGTCTCAATCTTTTCATTTTCAGGTTTTTAGTAGTAGTTACTGTTGGGTTTTTGATACTCAATCAACCGGGCGATGATTTAAAACAGTTGGCGGATTATTTATTGACACCATGGACTTGGCTCGGCTAGAAGACGAACTACACTTTTTGATGGCTCGGGTTTGTGTTGGATTATTATTTGGTTAGTTGGACCATTTAGAGATTAATATGGAGTTGAATATTGGCTCATTAGTTTGGGTTAATTGGTAGCCCTCTTAGTGAACCCTAGGCCCAATTGGAGTGACCTAAACTAAACTATATATACGTATTTATCTTCCAGCCGTTTTGTGTGTGTGTGTGTGTGTTGTAGCAATGGAGAGGAGAGTTGAGAGAAGAGAGGTAGCCTATAGAGAAGGAAGCCATGTGAGGTTGTGAGTGAGATTCAACCATTGTGATATCTTCTTTCCTCTCCATATCTTTGTAGATTGCTAACACCACCACCCTTCTCTTTTGTGGGGTTTGAGAGAGTTTGGACAGTCCAAAGTGAAGGCGAAAGTCTCGGGTCGAGTCGAGGTAAATCGGTGTTCGTTTGATTGTTTTCTGAGCCCGAAATGAAGATTTATCGAGGGATTTCCGCTACAGTTACAATTTGTTGAGCCTCCTGCTCCGCACTCAGTAGCATCTGAATAACTTATTGTCCTCTCATTGAATCCATTTCAGCTATCTGATGGAAATTCGCAGAGATAGAAATGGTATTTTTTTTAAGAAAACGTGAGAGAATAGAAAAGGCAATTCCATGCAATGTATTTATAACGCAATTATAATAATAAAAAGAAATGCAAATGCAAAAATCTTACGGTGTTAATTCAACTGAATATTTTCCTAGCAATTATTGAACGCAAATGTTGCCTGAAACATAGAGAAACAGAGAGACATATCCTTTTTTTTTTACCCCCCCTTTTTTTAGTTTCCAAAACACACAGAAGAGCTAGAGCTATAAATTCTAGGATTATACTCAATCAAAGCTAATCAAATCTTTCTCATTGTGCGTGAAAAGTTATGTGTAATTAATTAAGGATTATGTTATCTTGTCGCAGAGTGATAGTGTAAAATTAGTTTCAAATATTTTAGCATGAATATATGAACAAAATTAAGAACAGTGAGTTTCAATGATTTTATATTAGGATTATGAAATAATATGCAATAGTTTAAATAAATTAAAAATACTACCAATAAATAGATTTTTCAATACATCAAAGTTGATAGGAGTTTTTAAAGAAAATTCATGAAAAAGAATTTAAAGAATTTTAATAAAAGTTGATGACATGCATGTCTTAAAAGTTTGATTAAAATTATGAGTTTATGAAATATGTGATCAAATTAAAATTTAACAAGCTCAAAATTGAAAAATTAACCTAGTTTATTAAACAAGCATGAAGCATGTAATTTTTCAATGTTCGATAGATAATTATATTCCTCAGTTGGAATGTCTAGAGTCGACTTTGCTCCTACCTTACTCATTCTCTATTTTCTCTCCAACACTTTCTGCATGATATGCCTCTAGAAATGATATGAGGGTTTAATTTATCATCCTTGATTCTAATCTTGGTAGAGGATGCTAGTATTACTTTAAAATTTTTCATACTTCTCGTCCTTTGCTATCACATTCGATGATCTATTCTTCATAGGCTAAAATGCTATATAAAAGGAGAGAAATGATAACAATTTACATCCGTGTTTTATTACATGGTATTAAAATGTTTCTAACTCAAAATTTTTTGAATATTGCGGTGTTAGTGTTGGATAGTAACTTTGCCTATAATGAACAAATAGTGACTGCACTTATCAAGGTTATCACATGAAATTAGATGTTATAAATCTAGTTACCAAATGAAAATAATTCAATGTATAATGATCATAAATCAAATGGAGCACAAAATTTTACTGAATGAAGCTTTTCCATGCTATGGCTCAAAAGGGTTATCTACTTGTGTTTTATGAAATAATATATCTTAGGAACATATCTTGTCTTTTTACTTGAATAGTACAACTTCAATATATGTAATTACTAAATTTGTATTGCAGAGAAAAAAGAATCCAGATTTAAAAGGATTAAGAACAAGAGTATGGACTCATGGATATCTTAGGAAAGACGGAAAACTAATAAATGAAGTAGTTGCCGATACTTTGGCATGTGTATTATATCAATGTTCAATGAAGCATAATTTGATTTATTAGTTGTATCACTAATAAAATTAGAGTGCCATAAATGCAAAGAAGGATTGAAGATTGTGTCATATCAATTTATGATACACCTGTCGAAGTTTCCATCCGCGATGATGCTGTCACTCGAGTTTTAGGTCCTGAACGTCATGGAACAGTTAAGGAACATGGATTTGGAGTTACACCATCAAAAGCAGATGGACAAATACAATTTAGTGGGGAGTTAGAGAACTTGAAAGTCAATTACAATCTTAGTCACAAAGGGTGAGACACTGGAAGAAAAAGTGGGAACATCTCAAGTTATCTCAGTAGGTTATAAGTAGTTACCTTTTTATATATACTATGATAATATAGCTTAATATAACCAATTACATGATGAAAAACTTGTGTAATTTTTGTATCATTCTATAGAATGTAGAGGACAAGAATTCAAATGTTTCTACTCCTCAGGTTTTTAAATGTTTATTCAATATATATTCAGTTTGTAGCATTCTAATTTTAAAAAGAATATTTTTACTATGAATTTGTAGTCACAGCAAAGAAGTGGTGTCCAAGGAAGTATTGCACCTATGACAAATGCAAAATGTCAACTATTACATTGATACATGTTTGAGGAGGAGAAGTTGTAGTAGAAGGGAAGATTGCAACAACAGACCTAAGTGCAAAGGTGTATTACTTGCCACTTAGTCGAGACTGTTGGAAAGTTTGGGTTGAGGAAGTGTAGATTGGTAATTTGACCTTATACAGACCTACAGATAAATTCCGAACTCTTAGTGAAGCTAAGGTATGTTTTCTGGATTTATTACATAGACACGTGAATCTATTTCCATTTTCTTTCCATCCCAAACAGTATTTAGTGTTAATCGGTTGGTACATATGAAGTGGTTTCATGTTTTTTGCTTATTTAGGTGTGATGAAATTGACTTTATTGCAAGTGAGCACAGAATGGACCAATGAATGATGATGACAACGATGATGATGATGATGATAATAGAAGTTCTTAGATTTTACAATATGGTTTCTAATAGGAATTTCAATGTCATTGGTTGGTTAGCTAGTGAGATTTTGGTAGTGAGGATTATAGGTTACTTCGCTGAACTCTTAGGTTTTCTTCAGTAATTTTTTTTTGCTATTGAATTGTCGAAACATGATTCTAATGTGTGAGCAACCTCTATTATCGATTTGATGTTTGGTTCTTTTTCAGTACAATGTAGTTTAGTGTATTATCTTTTTTCATTTGAGTAGTTTTTGAAGAATATATAAATGTTCTATGAATAATATATGGCGTCTGTAGGGACATGGAACTGCTATGTTTTGATGCTCTCATGGGGATGTATTTTATTGGTTTCATTGTAGAAACATCTTGAGCGTCTCTATACCTTTTGTATTTTATACTTTTGAAGAATACTAAGTTTTACTGTTGTTTCTTCACATAATGAATATTCCATTAATGTTGGTGTTTGGTATTTTCCGTTTTGTGTGTTGCAGGAGTAAAAAGAAGTTGTGCTAAACTAATGAATAGCACATAAGCCTTTGTGATTGTCTTGCATTTCTCATAATTAAGTATGTCATAAAAGGGTTTCATGGTACAAAATTTGATGGCAGTACCTCTACATAACCCTACCCCTATAAATGAAAAGGGGAAGTTTTTCTATTTGAAAGTTTATTTGCTATTTAGTGGCTATTGACTAAAAACTTCCCTACGAGACTCGTTGATTTCACAGGCCAATCCTTATCCAATAATAGGTTCCTCTTTCAAGTCTCAATTGATGCAAGGCTCTAGTGGAAGTACAGCTTTGTCGTTGGACAGAAATTGTTCTAGTGGCAATGGTATTGACCAAGGAACATCCGACAATTTCGAGTTTAAGTTTCATAATTTGTAGTTTCCTAATTATATTTTGATGGTACTTGCTTTGTGGTCTCCTAATTATTTCGGTGGTACATGTTTCGTGGTCTTCTAATGGACTGAATCAATGTTCACAAAAAGAAATTTTATAATTGTCACATATTTATTACAACAGGTGTGCAAATCAAATATTGATCTTTCTTTGGAATGGTCAATACTAGAATGAATTATGTATATACAACCTTTTTAATATTCCAAATAAATGAATTTAGACAAGAGAGATTAATCTGGTAACATTTTGTTTCAATTAACATATTTTACAAAATTAATAATTCAAAATAAACTTTAAGTATCAATATTTGAAATTTGATTGCTCCTTTACTCTTTTAATTTTAATTTTCTTTCTTTTGTTTTAACAAAGAAAAAAAATTGACAGAAAACCAGCACTCAGACTGGGAATTGTAGCCCTGGTCGCACTACCTTATGGCAGTCGTCGAGCACCGCTGTTTTCGTTTTGAGCCAGAAATTTTCTGAAAAATTCCAAAAAAATCCAAAATTTTGAATTTTAGGAGTAAAAAAATTCACATCCCAAATTGAAAAATTTCAAATGATGACTTTCAGCCCTAAAATTCTTTTCTGAAAATTCTAACTTCTGAAATTTATGGCTAAATTTTGCATTCCAAATCAAAAGATTCAAAAATTTAATGTATGAATTTCAACCATAAAATTCTTCTTTAAATTTTAAAGGTTTAACATGGAGTTGGCTATTGTACCAATTTTAAAATTTTATTGAACTTTAAATCTCAAGAACTTGAAAATGTAATTATTTTATTGCCAAGTGCCTCTGGTCAAATCATCAAGAATGTGGAACATACCTTAATTCATTCGTAATAATTCTATACTAAAGGATCTTGATTTTGGCATTTTAATGAAAATAACATTTGATTTGGGGATCATAACCCTATATATAGTTTTCATATGTATTAAGCCCATCGTCAAATACAGCCCTAATGGATCTGTCTCTACACATATAATCTGGTCGACACTTTGTTAAGATGCTCAATACCTTTGTTAAGATGCTCAATACCTATAACTTTAATTCTTTATTAGATCACTTTAATTGGGTTTAACATTAAGATAGACTTTGATAAACATTTAATTACATATGTAGACCCACGTGACAAATTAAAATCCAACACAATCATCCTCTATCCTTGTTCCTCCCAGCTGATAAAGAAAAAAATAGTGTTGATAAGTCAAACAAATGTACTTGTCTGACGAACTCTCATATCTTACTTGCAGTTTTTCATGAAAGTATTGCAGTGTTGTTCCAACTGTGAAGTTGTGGAGATATTTAAAAAAAAAAAAAAAAAAACTTCCATACATATTAAAAAACTGAATAGGTTTTCATTGGATATTCATAAACTTCCTAATTCATTTTAGTTGAATGGTTTCTATATGTTGAAAACATTTTGTATTCATCGCTTTTTGTGAGTTTTTCTATTACTAGATTGTATGAATGGCCATATCGTCATTGATGCTTATTTATTTCTTAGTATTGTAGAGTCTGGTCAATTTCACTATGGGGCATCCTAAGTATTCCATTAATTATGCTCTACCGTCATATGATGAGTTTTGAAGTGTATTTTATACACTTATTTGGATCTAAAAATATAGACATTTAATAGTTCTTTGGAACAGTTACAGCCTAATTTATTGTATATTTCGCTTATTAGGTGAAACGCGATGAAAAGAACTGGAATTGAAAGAAAGAAGCAAAAAATGGTAAAAAATGGAAAGATCCAAAAATTGGGGACTGAAGTGTAAATACTCAAAGTTCTATCGAACCTCATGATGAATATTCGAGAATTGTAAGGGTCAATTAAAATTTAAAAAAGAGTGAAATACAATCAAAGTATTTTCACAAATCAAATTTCAACCGTATAAATATGTTCCAGATTTTTAGCCGGAGACTGGGATCCATTTTTGACGTAGTAAACATTCGAATTGGAGAAAACTATCTCTAGCAAAGTTATAACTCTTTGAGTTATCATTTTAATCCACTTTGAATCACCTTAAATCAAATAACAAAAATAAATGTATAACAAAAATACTGAAGAATGTGCACGGGAGTTGAGTGCCCATTCTCAAGAAAAAAATCAAATTCCGGGCACTATGGTGCCACTACATGGTGCCTAGGCTCTGCCCACGATCAAATAGGGTTTTCAAACACAATTCATCTTTTTAAAATCCCAATTCAACTAAATCTCTTCCACGACTCGAAGAAAGCATAAATAGAACTCGAGGGAACACAAGTTGGAGGAGAGAAAAACACATATTCATCAAGATCAAAGAGCAAAATTAGTGTTAGAAGACTTTTGAGGTTGAAGAAGATTCTTGGTGTAAGATCCAATTCTTTTCATGATCAAGATTTCAGAACTTGATTATGAACTTTATACTTTTGTTTTTCTTTCATTATTATGAGTAGTTAACTTCATAGCTTGGTGGCTAAATTCATAGCTAAGACGAACAATGTAATCAATGTGTGACCCTTTATTTCTTTTATTCAAGATTATAGTTCTTTAAACTCATATGTGTTAATTTTATTCATGCATTGAATGCTTTGAATTCTTTGGCAAATTATTCAATGATTTTGCAAATCTATTACAAATCAAGAAATGAGTTTTCGATTTAGACTACATAGTAAAATTCGATAATTTTTAGTATAATGTTTAGAAATACTATACTAATTATTATAGTCATTATATGAATTCTTAGAACTAATACTTCGTTTAACTAAGACAGGTTCATATAGAAATATGAAATTGAATTAGTTAAATAGACTTAATGAGATCTCGAGAGGGGTAAATTTAATATTTTAGAAGAATTCGACTAAACACTACAATAATTATAAATCTTGATTGACGAATTAAGGGGAATCATAGGTAAAATTATAAGTCCTAACATCCTCATTCATATTTTTAAAACTCAAATTCGATAAATTGTGCACGTTAAAGAATTTAGATTAGTTAGAATAGTTTAGAAACAAATCACAGAACTTATTATTTACTTTCAATCAAATTAAAGTTACGAATAATTTAATCAATCGTTAGATAGTAGTCCTCCTGGGAATAATATCCGGACTCATTAGTTTACTATATTAATTGTTACAATCCATACTTGCGAAATATAAAAATCAACAACATTGTTCCTTGCTGGTTTTGTTATTTTTTTTGTTCTCTGGATACCTGAAACCTTTTATTAAGTTCTTCATATGACATTGCTTGGATTATAGTTGTTATCGATTTTTATATCTCGCAAGTATATAGATCGTTACAAGTAATAAACTGGACATGGTAGTCTGAATATCGTTGCCACGATGACTACTATCTAAAAATCAATTCAATTATTCCTAACTTAAATTTGATCGAAAACAAATAAAATAGTTATTTTTCTTTTTGTGATTTTCTATTTTAAATATACTAAAACAAATAAAAAATGATATTTTAATATGATGGTTTAAGTGTTAAGATTCATGATTTAACCATTATCCCTTTAATCTCAATTATCAAGTTTTATACAATTGATTATGTTTACCAGATTGAATTCTTCTAATTTATTTAATTTTTCCTTCTGAGTTCTCATTAAATCTATTTAACCAATCCAAGTTCATATCTCTATGTGAATCAATTTTAGTTAAATGCACTAATTTTCTAAGAATTCATGTAACATCACAATAATTAGTAAGAGTATCTCTGCATTTTATATTAATTACTGGCTTTTTCTATGTGGTCTAAACAAATAATTAGAATTTCTACGTAATTATTGCTCACAAAATCAATGGCCAATTAATCCAAGAAGTAAGAATAGAAGCAAGAACAATTCAAAAAATCAATTGGATATTTAAAACTTTTTAATTAAAGTTAAGGTTCAAAACTAGGTTACAATCATTCAACATAACTAAATACTTAATTACACATATGGGAGAAGAGTAAAATAAGAAGGAATTAAAGTACATCATCGGGTATTAAGGTAAAAAGTGAAAAAGATTAAAATCTTGCACCAAGAATCCGTCTCTTCTTGTGAAATCCTTGAAAACCTAGCTCCTTAATTGATTTCTTGATCATCCCCCCCCCCACCCCCTCTAATTGGCTTAAATAATATATGTATAATGATCTCCCAAGCCTTGGCTTGAATATATCTGTATAATGAAACTCCACAAATCCCCTTTAATTATTGGACTAAGGTATATATTTATAGAAAGGATTTATACAAAATTCTTGTTCAACTTGATTTTCACCAAAGAGTTAAAAAAAAAAAAAGGGAAAAAAAAAAAAGGAAAAAAGTTCCTTTTTCAATTGAACTCCATTTCCCATGTAACTTTATTCCTCCATCTTCATTTATTTTGCAATTAAATCCTCTTTATTTGAAAATTATAATAGTTGACCTAAGACAAGTTTCGAAATTTCCAATCCAATCCTCAAACTTTCGAAATGTCAAAATTAACTCTTGAAATTTATGAATTTTTACTAAATGCTTCATTAATATTTTCAATTGATCTCTTGCAATCCGGTTAATCTTCAATTACTTCAAATCAACTCCAATTAAACTCTAAATAGAAGAGAAACAAATAAAAAGGCTTTCAAGCCAAAGGCGTCTATAAAAGTTAATAAAAACCTCCTAAGATTTATAAATTCGTTTCATATTATGATAAAACATTCAAGCCCAACAATCCATATAATTCAGGTTGAATTATATTAGGAAAACTATGTGGAGGTCTTATAACAAACGTAGTTGATAAATGCATTTTGTGCACATATATGGACTTCTATTTTTATGTAACTATATATAATTCAAGTGATTATCTATTTAATTTGTGTAAGTTATGTAAATTATAGGACAATCTCAACTTGGATACAATTTATACGAAAAGAGGATATTTAGAGTTTAATTGGAGTTGATTTGAAGTAATTGAAGATTAACCGGATTGCAAGAGATCAATTGAAAATATTAATGAAGTTCAGTAAAAAAATTCATAAATTTCAAGAGTTAATTTTGAGATTTCGAAACTTTGAGGATTAAATTGAAAATTTGAAACTTGTCTCGGGACAACTATTATAATTTTCAAATAAAGAGGACTTAATTGAAAAATAAATGAAGATGGAGGAGTAAAGTTCCACAGAATTGGAGTTCAATTGAAAAGGAACTTGTTTCCTCTTATTATTATTATTATTTTAAACTCTTTGGTGGAAATCAAGTTGAACAAGAATCTTGTGTAAATCCTTTCTATAAATATATACCATAGTCCAATAATTAAAGGGAGTTTGTGGAGTTTCATTATACACATATATTCAAGCCAAGGCTTGGGGGATCATTATACATATATTATTCAAGCCAGATAGAGCAGGGAAAAATCAAGAAATCAATCAAGGAGCTAGGTTTTCAAGGATTTCACAAGAAGAGAAGGATTCTTGGTACAAAATCATCATCTTTTTCTCTTTTTACCTTAATACCCGATGATGTACTTTAATTCCATCTTATTTTACTATTCTCCCATATGTGTAATTAAGTATTTAGTTACTATTAATGATTGTAACCTAATTTTGAACCTTGACTTTAATTAAAAAGTTGTCAATATCTAATTGATTTTTTCAATTGTTCTTGCTTCTATTCTTACTGCCTGGATTAATTGGCCACTAATTCATTGATTTTGTGAGCAATAATTATGTAAAGGTTCGAACTATTTGTTTAGGCCATGTAGAAAAAGTCGGTAATTAATATAAAACATAGAGATACTTATACTAATTGTTGTGATGTTATATGAATTCTAAGAAAATTAGAGCGTTTAACTAAAAGTGATTCACATAGAGATATGAAATTGAATTAGCTAAATAGATTTAATGAGAACTTAGAGGGAAAAATTAAATAAATTAGAAGAATTTGATCCGGCAAACATAATCAATTGTATAAAACTTGATAATTAAGATTAAGGGGATAATGGTAAAATCATGAATCTTCACACTTCAACCATCATATTAAAATATCATTTTTTTATTTGTTTTAGTATTTTTAAAATAGAAAATCACAAAAAGAAAAATAACTATTTTATTTGTTTTGATCAAATTTAAGTTAGGAAAAATTGAATTGATTTTTAAATAGTAGTTATTGTGGGAACGATATTTAGACTCATATGTCTAGTTTATTACTTGTAACGATCCGCATACTTGCGAGATATAAAAATCGATAACAACTATAATCCAAGCAATGTCATATGAAGAACTTTATAAAAGGTTTCAGGTATGCAGAGAACAAAAAATAACAAAACTAGCAATGAACAATGTTGTTGATTTTTATATTCCACAAGTGCATGGATCGTAACAATTAATATAGTGAACTAATGAGTTCGGATATTATTCCCACGAGGACTACTATCTAACAATTGATTAAATTATTCATAACTTTAATTTGATTGAAAGTAAATAATAAGGTCTATGATTGGTTTCTAAACTATTCTAACTAATCTAAATTATCTAACGTGCACAATTTATCGAATTTGGGTTTTAAAAGTATGAATGAGGATGTTCGGACTTACAATTTTAGCTATGATTCCCCTTAATTCGTCAATCAAGATTTATTATTATTGTAGTGTTCGGTTGAAATCTTCTAAAGTATTAAATTTACCCCACTCGAGATCTCATTAAATCTATTTAACTAATTTAATTTCATATTTCTATGTGAATCTGTCTTAGCTAAACGAAGTATTAGTTCTAAGAATTCATATAATGATTGTAATAATTAGTATAGTATCTCTAAACATTATACTAAATTACCAAATTTTACTATGTAGTCTAAATCGAAAACTCACTTCTTGATTCGTAATAGATTCGCAAAATCGTTGAATAATTTGCCAAAGAATTCAAAGCATTCAATTCATGAATAAAATTAACACATATGAGTTTAAGGAACTATAATCTTGAATAAAAGAAATAAAGGATCACACATTGATTACATTGTTCGTCCTAGCTATAAATTTAGCCACCAAGCTATAAAGTTAGCTACTCATGATAATGAAAGAACAACAAAAGTATAAAGTTCATAGTCGAGTTTTGAAATCTTGATCATGAAAAGAATTGGATCTTGTACAAGGAATCTTCTTCAACCTCAAAAGTCTTCTAACCCTAACTTTTGCTCTTTGATCTTGTGAATATATGTTTTTCTCTCCTCCAAATTGTGTTCCCTCGAGTTGTATTTATGCTTTCTTCGAGTCGTGGAAGAGATTTAGTTGAATCGGGATTTTCAAAAGATGAATTGCATTTGAAAACCCTATTTGATTGTGGGCAGCGACTAGGCATGATATAGTGGCACCGTGGCGCCCCAAATTTCTTGAGAATGGGCGCTTCGGCTCCCATGCGCATTTTTCAGTATTTTTGTTATAATTTTCCTTTTGTTATTCAATTTAAGGTAATTCAAAGTGGATTAAAAAGATAACCCAAAGAGTTACAACTTTTCCAGAGATAGTTTTTTCCAATTCGAATGTTTACTATGTCAAAAATGAATCTCAATCTCTGATTTTTGGAACATATTTATACGGTTGAAATTTGATTTGTGAAAATATTTTTATCGTATTTCACTCCTTTTTAACTTTTAATTGATCCATAGAACTTTCGAATATTCATCGTGAGGTTCAATAAAACTTTGAGTATTTACACTTTAGTCCCCAAATTTTGGATCTTGCCATTTTCAGCAATTTTTGGTTCTTTCTTTCAATTCCACTTCCTTTCATCACGTTTCACCTAATAAGCAAAATATATAATATATTAGGCTGTAATTGTTCAAAAGAATTAGTAAATGTCTATATTTTTAGGTTCACATAAGTGTATAAAATACACTTATCAAACCTCATCGTACGATAGTAGAGCATAATTAATGGAATACTTAGGATACCCTAGAGTGAAATTGACTAGACTCTACAGTGCTAGGAAATCAATAAGTATCAATGAGGCCATTCATACAATCTAATAATAGAAAAACTCACAAAAAGTGATGAATACAAAATGTTTTCAACATATAGAAACCATTCAATTAAAATGAATTAGGAAGTTTATGAATATCAAACGAAAACCTATTCGATTTTTTTAATATGTACGGAATTTTATTTTTTATTTTTTGAAATATCTCCACAATATCACAGTTGGAACAACATTGCAATACTTTCATGAAAAACTGCAAATAAGATATGAGATTTCATTAGACAAGTACATTTGTTAGACTTATCAACACTATTTTTTTTGTTTATCACCCGGGAGGAACAACGATGGAGGATGATTGTATTGGATTTTAATTTGTCACATGAGTCTACATATGTAATTAAATGTTTATTAAAGTCTGTCTTAAGGTTATACTCAATTAAAGTGATATAATAACGAATTAAAGTTATGGGTTTTGAGCATCTTAACAAAGTATCGATTAGATTATATGTATAGAGACATATCCACTAGGGCTATATTTGACGATGGGCTTAATACATATGAAAACTATATATAGGGTTATGATCTCCAAATCAAATGTGATTTTCATTAAGATGCCGGAATCAAGATCCATTAGTACAAATCATTACGAATGAATTAAGTTTGTTCCGCATTCTTGATGATTTGACAAGAGGTTCTTGGCAATAAAATAATTAGTTACATTTTCAAGTTCTTGAGATTTAAAGTTCAATAAAATTGTAAAAGTGGTACAAGAGCCAACTCCATGTTAAACCTTTAAAATTTAAAGAAGAATTTTATGGTTGAAATTCATACATTGAATTTTTGAATCTTTTGGTTTGGAACGCAAATTTTAGCCATAAATTTCAAAATTTCGAATTTTCAGAAAAGAATTTTAGGGTTAAAAGTCATCATTTGAATTTTTCAATTTGGGGTGTGAATTTTTTTACTCCTAAAATTCAAAATTTTGGATTTTTTGGGATTTTTCAGAAAAATTCTAGTTCAAAACGGCAACACTGGTGCCCGAAGACTACCATAAGGCGGTGCGACAAGGGCTACAGTTCCCAGTCGGATTACTGGTTTTCTTCCAATTTTTTTTCTTAAAAGGGTAAAGGAGCAATCAAATTTCAAATATTGATACTTAAAGTTTATTTTGAATTATTAATTTTGTAAAATAGATTAATTGAAACAAAATGTTACCAGAGTAATCTCTCTTGTCTAAATTCATTTATTTGGAATATTAAGGAAGTTGTATATACATAATTCATTCTAGTATTGACCCTTCCAAAGAAAGATCAATATGTGATTTGCACACATGTTGTAATAAATATGTGACAATTATAAAGTTTCTTTTTATGTGAAATTAATTCAGTCCAAAAATAGACTTAATGTTTAATATTGCTCATTGTCAATATTTAATTACTACACAAAGAATGTCACTTACAAGTTGATATTTCAGTCTAAAGACTAAATTTCCTGTTTTGCTCAGTCTACTGTAATGGGTTCCACCATTATTTCAAATTATTGATTGTCCAATACAGATTCCCATGCGATCATGTTATTAGGTTTAAGTTCTCTATTCAATTAATTTATCAATTTTTGTAATATGTGTCAACATTGATTCAATTCTTGTACTTGAACCAAAGTTGAAGGATCAAAAGGAAACATTTTTATCATTCATAGTGGATTCGCACCTTCTTGAAGGTCGAATGAGCATATAAGATTTACATGGAGCAGACATGTCTTTTGAAGTCTCTACTTTCTTGATCAAGAATATGTCCCTCAACAATTCCGAGATCAAACTCAAATTCATCTACTTGGTCAAATATATCTATTTACTCCCATCATCCTCTCCTAGAATAAATTCTTTCTCTAGGAAGACAGTATGTCATGAAATGAAGACTTTCTTCTCAATAGGTTTACAGAATTGATACCCAAATATCTATTTTGGGTATCTCACAAATATGTATTTATTGTATATAGACTCAAGTTTATCAGATTCAATGCACTTCAAATTAGTGTTACAGCTCCAAACTTTTACATGAAATAAACTGGGACTACTGTCTTTCCATAACTTGTTTGAAGTTTTTGTCAATCGACTTAGATGGGACATGATTTAGTGTATAGAAGATGCAATCAATGCATAACCCCAAAATGATTTTTGGTGGTTTGCATGGCTTGTTTATTAATTGTACTATATCTAACAGATTACGATTCCATCTTACGAATACACCATTATGTTGTAGTGTATGTGAAGGAGTCCATTACAAGAGAATATCATCCTCTTTTAGATAATCTAATATTTTATCTTTAAAATATCTCCATCTCGATCGGATCTTAGTGTGAGAATATCTTTACCTAATTGTTCCTCTATTTCTAGCTTGAATCCGTTGAACCGTTCAAGAGATTCAAGCTTGAATTTCATCAAGTATATATGACAATTTTTGAAATAGTCAACAGTACATGTGGTTAAATAAGATAAATCTCATATAGCATTAATTGACATGTGTCCACATACATCACTATATATTAGACCCAGTAATTGTACAGATCTTTCACCTTTTCAAGTAAAAGGTGATTTGATCAATGTGCCTAACAGGCATGATTTGCATTTGTCAAATGATTCAAAATTCGTCGGCCCCAAATATGCATCTCTATGTAATTTTGAAATTGCATTATCATTTATATGACCAAGTCTACAGTGTCAGATATAGGTATTATTTAGATCATCGGTTGTATGCCTTTCAGTTTCTATACTCATTATAAAATACTCAGTATTTAAATTATAAATATCATTTTGTAATTTATTATAACCATTAAGATCTTATCAAGATAAAAATGAATAATAATTGTCCTTAATATTAAAATAGTTCATGTCAAACATGAAATTTATTTAATATTCTGGTAATGATGGGTATAAAGTAACATTCTTTAATTCCAATACTAAGTTTAAAGATAATGACAAAAAGTATGCTCTTACAACCAATATGGCAACATTTACTAATTTTCAATGTGCAGGTCAATTTATCCATTTTCTAGTGGTCTACTTCTATTTAGTTTCTACATTTTTATATGACTACGAGATTCATATCTAGTATCTAATATTCAAGAAGCTAATAAAGTAGATATAAGCTTTGCAATCCTTTTTCTTCTTACCTTACATTCCACGGTGAAATCAAAGGTCATCAGACTTGATATTTTGAATGTCTTAGCCATCTTAAATGCTTTCCTATAGCCCCTTTTAGACTTTCTTTTAGTACTCGTAGAGAAATCAATGGCATGCCCATTACTAACTTTGATAATGGGTTTAACAGCCTCAAACATGTTTAAAAACTTAATGAGTGTGTGGACTCGAGTTTATTCATATCAAAATTCATAATTAGCTATGAATAACTCTCTGTTAGAGTTTGCAAAACTAAGTCAATAATTAGTTCATGGTTTACGACTGAACCTAATTGAGATAACTTTTTAATGGCAATCATCTTTAGTACATGAACATTGACTGAAGATTACTCTGTCATTTTGCACCAGTATAATTGCTTAGGAGTCTCATATCCTTCGACAAATGATTATTTACCATACAACTCTTTGAAATGAAAAATCATGCATTAGCATTTATACTCTCATGTTGCTTCCGTAACTTAGGTGATATAGTTTCAAGCATCAAACATGTTGCAATACTATTATTATCACCGTGTTTATTATATCAGCCACCTTTTCTTAATTGAGTCATAAGCAAGTGTTTTTGAAAATGGGCTACTCAAGGATATAACCAATTTTTCTAATGTTTGAGAACAATTCCTAGATTGCGGTGCCAATCAAGAAATTTAACATAAATTTGGCATCTAGTATTCCTCTCAATTACACATAGTTACTCGTGATTCAATAAACGTAAATTATGAAAAGTAAAAGAATAATATATAGAAATGCATCAATGAATTAATATGAACTTTTATTAAATTAATTATGCTCCCATTGTTTAACTCAAATTTATCATCTATCGTATAAATTTATTGAGTCCATGGTTGATTCCCAGTGAGCTGGGATCCCATTTGTTATATTAACACCTTGAGTATACTTAATAAAACATAATGAAATATTTGGGAAGATACTATTATCAATTGTATCTCCATACAACTCTCAAATCATTAAGCTAACAGCTCTTCACACATCTTATGTGTTAGCTTAACATGCTTCTAAAATTCAACTCCTTGAGTGTATTTGACAAAAGATAAATTTTAGTTAAGTCAAACATGTCATTCAGAAGTATTTAATATTTCATAGTGTCAAACATATCCCTAATAGACCAACATTGAGTGTACTCAATAAGTTGAGATCGATTAAAGACTCGCGTCTTTTCACTATAATGATGGAAGGTAATCCCAACTTAATAGTTTAATGAGGGTTTCGCATGCAAATGTTCCATCATAATAATTATACATGTTTTATTATATATCTAACACGCAAATAAACACACACACACACACACACACACACACACACACACACACATATATATATATATATATATATATAATAGTATAGACGATTATTTACTTATACTATTTAGTCTTTTTGAGCTATAAGAAAGACAGTCAGTTCCTAGGGGTATTGCATTAACTTATACAATGCTCAATCTCTATGGCAATACTTATGGTTTTTATTGTATCGATCATCCTAACAAAATGGCAATACCAAACAAGCCCAATATTGACTATGACTATTTCATAAGTGGAATATCTCTACTTAATGTTTCGTAATTTTTCTTCAATTGTAAGTTTTTCAGGTTTGTTTTTATTTTTTTATTATTCTATATCTATTTTCTTTTCTAGTTTCGAATAAATTCTTTGAACAAAGATCCTGTTGTCAATCTAGGTATTTGTTTCATTCTCAAGAAATGGTACCAGAGTGTCATGTTGTTTGAGATGGTGGAGCATTGAAGATAAATTTAGATAACCTAAAGATGTTTGACAAGAGAATTAGCTAGTAAAAATTCCAAATTAAATAATATTTAGATACTGTCTAGATTGGATAAGAATATGAAAAAAAAAAGATTATTCAATACTTTCGGCGGACAGGGGTAGTATGGGCACCATAAGAAAAATAATTCTAAATGAAGAGTACGTCCGACAAATTGTTCGAAGTCAGTATATTGAGATAGTGATTACATCACTAACAAAATGTCTCTTTTTTCTCCATGAGTGACGATGCTATTGTTTGTGAAGAATATGTTAATCCTTATGACATGATGTTAGTCAATAAGTTATGATAGATGATGTATTTCCATTAGTAGGTTCATAAATTTGCACAAAGGCATTGGTTTAGCATTAGTGTGGGGTATTTGGTAGAATTTATGTCGATGACTGATTATCTTCTGAGAAAATCGAACATTGGCGTTGTACTATAATTTTCAACAATGTTGTTGGACATGCGCCGATTTAAAATTCTTAGAATTTGTAGATTCTAATTGTGTATGCTCTTTATTCTTGAGTATGATAATTCAATGTCTAGATAAATGTGTCAGTAAAAAAATGTTCATAATATTTTTTCAAGTAGCGTGACCAAGAGGATAGAAGAGACGAGAATGTATTGGATGCATATTATCCCCTTAATCTTGAAAGTCACTGTTCATTTGTGAATTTCCTCTCACATTTCATTGTTCCATACATGGACAAAAAATCATGCTTTTATCTATCTTAACCTTTTCCAAACGCTTTTAGCCATATCTTTTCCTCCTTCACTTTCCTTTCCGGTCCCGATCTCACCTCTCTCTACCCTGGAAATCTCCACTCTCCAATATGAGCTCAGAGCCGCACCCAAAGAAGTCGAAATTCAAGACGAAATGCTAGAGTGTCTCGCCACCTAGAGCATTCATGAGATCCATCAAGCCTTTTGTCAAATTTCCCAGGTTCTCCTCTCTCTCTCTCTCTCTCTCTCTCTCTCTCTCTCTCTATATATAATGTGCAAAATTTGAGATCAACATTTTCGTGCTGTCAACAAATCGAATGTTGAAGCAATAGATTTCACCCATACTATGGTTCCGGATTCAAAGAAGATGAAGATGAAGTGAAACTATGTAGATCATAATTTGAATGGCAGCGCTACGAACAAATGGTAAATCATGTTTACAGTAAACGTTGATTATTTTTTTCTTTCAATTTTTTTTGGGAGGGGGGGTGGGGTGGTTTTAGCTGAATATTTTCATACTATAATTGTTGTCTTTGTGATTTTTCGATTTTGGGTTTGATTTCTAAATGTTGTGATTCTCCGATCACGAGAAGAGAATAAAAGAGGAAAAACAATTCTATTTCTACTTGAATAGATTTTACAACGGAGTTTACAAACTCAAAAAAAAAACCTCTCAAAAGAATCTCACTAATCTCTCTTTTTTCTCTCTTCTTTATCTTATTTTTCATCCTCTCAAGCGACATCTATTTTCTCGTTATGGTAGCACATATTTATAGAAAATTTTTGGCTACAAACCGTCATAAAACTTTTGGTGAAAAACCAATCAAGAATTGCGGCTGGAGAATTTCATTTCAAATTGTCTTCTTTCATAGATGTTTCTTCTCCATTAAGCAATTGAAGTTGTGGCTATCAAAATAGGTGAAGAGTTTTAATTCAAATTTTCTTCTTCATCTATGCATGTGGATTCTTCTACATTAAGAAAATGAAATTCAACAATTTCGGTTGGAAAAAGCTGGAAGAAACTTGATTAATATGCAGTTGGAACACATCAATTCTCCTCCTCCAGTTGCATTTGAATCAATTGCTATCTGACTACCAACCCAGCTATGTCTCTGCATAGCTCTAGCTTCTCTCTTGGAACCACCTTTATTAACATATCTGCTGGATTCTCATTTGTGTGAATCTTTACTAGTCTCAACAGTTGTTGATCCATCACCTCTCTTATCCAATGATAGCGAATGTCAATGTGCTTTGTTCGAGAGTGATACTTTGAGTTCTTACTCAAGTCAAGAGCACTCTGACTGTCACAATGTACTTTATAATCTTTTTACTTGATCCCTAGTTCTTGGATAAATCGCTTTAACCACAACATTTCTTTACCTGCTTCCGTCGTTGCAATATATTCATCTTCTGTTGTAGATAAAGCAACACACTTTTGTAGTCTTGACTGCCATGAAACAGCTCTCCCTGCAAAAGTGTAGAGAAATCCTAAAGTAGATTTTCTACTGTCAAGATTTCTTGCCATATCTGAATCTGTATAACCTTCCAAGATTGCATCAACTCCCCTGTAGCACAGACATATCTTTGATGTACCTTTGAGGTACTTGAGAATCGACTTGACTGCCTCCCAATGTTCCTTTCCAGGATTAGAAAGAAAACGACTGACCATGCCTACTACATGGGCAATATCTGGCCTTGTACATACCATGGCATACATCAAGCTTCCAGCTACTGAAGAATAAGGTATCAATGGCATCTCGTCTATCTCTTTCTTTGATGAGGGGCATGAATTTTTGCTCAACTTGAAATGGTTAGCCAATGGAATGCTGACAGGTTTGGCATTATGCATGTTGAATCTCTTGATCACTCGTTCAACATACTTCTCCTAGGATAGCCACAACCTTCTATTCTTCCTGTCTCAAGTTATGTGCATTCCCAAAATCTGTTGAGCTGGGCCTAAGTCCTTTATGTCGAAGGACTTGGAGAGTTTCTTCTTTAACTGCTTGATTTTTGTTGCATCTTGTCCGACGATCAGCATGTCGTCTACATACAATAAAAGAGCAACAAAATTGCCATCTGAAAAGTGTTGAATATAAATGCACTAATCCGCAACTGTTCTTTTATAGCCTTGACTCACCATGAAAGAGTCAAATTTTTTGTACCACTGCTAGGGTGCTTGCTTAAGACCATATAAGCTCTTCTTTAGCTTGCAAATGAAGTTTTCTTTTCCTAAAACTTCAAAATCTTCTAGCTGCTCCATATAAATTTCTTCATATAAATCACCATGAAGAAATGCTGTTTTGACATCCATCTGTTCAAACTCTAGATTCAGACTGGCTACTAATCCAAGGATAACTCGAATTGAGGCCATTTTTACAACAGGCGAAAAATCTCGTCAAAGTCAACTCCCTTCTTTTAAAGAAATCATTTGACTACCAAACGGGCTTTATCTTTTACCACCTTTCCCTGCCATCTTTCTTGAACTTGAAAACCTATTTATTCCTTAATGTCTTATTTCCCTTCGGAAGCTCAACTAACTCATATGTTTGATTTTTTTGCAGTGACTCCATCTCATCCTGCATTGCTTGTATCCACTTATCTTTGTCCACATGAGTTTGTGCTTCCTGAAAGCTCTCTGGCTCTCCTTCGTTAGTGAGCAAAAGGTATTCTGATTCTAGATATTTTGTTGATGGAATCCGTCTCGTTCAGATCTTCTTGCCTGTGGATCATTAATTTCAAGAGGTGCAACATCATCTGGCTGATGTGATGGTCCAAAAACTTCTGGTGAAGAGGATTGTGACTCCCCCTGATCAATATCCCATTCTTCATCCTCTTGTTCTGCTTCTAGCATTTCCTCATGCACATCGTCGTTATCTATGGTGAATTGTGCTGGTGTTGGATCTGGAGCAATATTTTGCGAACCAAAATTAGAATTAGGAGATATTGTGGGCTTTTCAATGTCTTCTAATGTTTGGTTTTCATGGAACACTACGTCCCTGCTTCTGATGACCTTATTTATCTTTGGGTCCCATAATCTGTATCCAAATTCCTCATCTCCATAGCCTATAAAGATGCATGAAGTGGTCCTTGCATCTAACTTTTGTCTTAACTCCTTGGATACATGTGCAAAGGCTAAACAGCCAAATACTCTCAGGTGAGAGTAGGAGGGATATTTACCACCATACTTTCTCTGAAATTTCAAAATTCAACGGCATTGATGGTGATCTGTTGATCAAGTTGCAGGCAGTTCGAACAACTTTTCCCCAAAATGGCTTTGGCAGCTTAGCCATATTTATCATGCTTCTGACCTTTTCCATGATCGTCCGATTCATCCTCTCGGAGACTCCATTATGTTGTGGGGTACGTGGGACCGTCTTTTCATGTCGAATGCCGTATGTCCTACAATAAGCTTCAAACTCTTTGGAAGTATACTCGCCTCCATTATCTGTGCGGAGACATTTCAGCTTCTTTCCTATTTCACGCTCTACCATGGCATGAAATGATTTGAAGTATTTCACGCTTTACCATGGCATGAAATGATTTGAAGTAATCCAATACTTGGTCTTTCGTCTTCAAGAAATATAACCACACCTTTCAAGAAGCGTCATCAATAAATGTTAAAAAATACTTGTTACCGCCTAATGATTCAACCTCCAAGGGACCACAAACATCAGAGTGTACTAGATTCAGCAACTCTGATCGTCTCGTATAAGAGAAATTGAAGAAGGCTCTATGTTGCTTACCAAATAGATAGTGACTGCAAGGATCCAGCGCAGCTTCCTTGGCAACTGTGATTAGCTCCTTCTTTGTCAAAGTAGACAATCTCTTCTCACTCATGTGACCAAGTCTCTGGTGCCACAAATTTTGAGAAGTTTCACGTTCTACTACGTTGAGGCTATCCATATGTATTTTCGCATGAGTGAGCGACAACCATGAAACCTTTCATCATTTTCCATGTGCCATTGCTAAATTGATTGACATAGCCCTGTTTGTCAAGGGCTATCCCTGAAAGTAGATTTAGCCGAAGATCAGGTACAAGTCGACTATCCTTCATGGTTATTTTACACCCAAGGTTTGTTTGTATATGAACATCACCAATTCCCACAATCTTAGAAGAATTGGTATTTCCCATCTTCACTGCACCAAAGTCGCTGGCTTTGTGTATTGTGAAGAAATCTCTGCGTGGAGTGACATGGTAAGATGCTGCAATGTCTATTACCCACTCAATATCTTGGTTTGAGACATGAAGACATGTCTCCTCATAGATGGAGCAGATAGCCACCTCTCCAAAAATAGTGACTAGTGTCTCTCCTTCCTTATTTTTCGACTGCGAACTGTTGTGGCCTTGCTCTCGTAGTAATTTTTTGCAGTTCTTCTTCAAGTGGCCCTCCATACCATAATAGTAGCACTTGTAAGTAGGCTTCCTTCCATCTATGGATCTACCCCTACTTTTGCTTCTGCCTCTCCCCCTGCCTCGAATGCCTCATTGCTGTCTTCCCCGGTTCACTATGACAAGTGCATGTGATTGGTCCATGTCTACGTCTTTTCTCCTGGCCTCTTCATTAAATAGGGCATTCTTAACCATAGACATGGTAAGTTTGCCATCAGGGGCTGAGTTGCTAAGAGATACTACTAATGTCTCCCAACCATCAGGAAGAGAACTTAAAAGTAGTAAGGCTTGTATTTCATCTCCAAGCAGCATCTCCACAGATGACAATTGGTTTACCAAGCTCTGAAATTCATTGGTGTGCTCAGCAACTGAAGTTCCACTCTTTAACTTCAGATTCACCAAATGTCCCATCAACAGGGCTTTGTTTCGAGCGGTCTTGGCTTGGTACATGTCCTCTGGAATCTTCCAGAGGGCATTTGCATCCGTCTCCTGTGTTACATGGTGAAAAACACTATGGTCAATCCATTGTCGAATTTGACCGATAGTTTTTCTATTTAATTTCTTCCACTCCGCCTCCTTGGTAGGATTGGGGTTTTTACCTTTGGCTTCCAAGGGGTCATACAAATCCTTACAACTAAGGAGGTCTTCCATCCGAGGCCTCCACAGTGTGTAATTGGTGGCAGTGAACTTGATCATAGCTCCTGATGAAGATTCTTCCATTGACATCCTGGGTTGCAAAAGCTTTATCAAAAACTACGAGGGCTAATTAATGAATCTGGCTCTGATACCACTTGTTGTGATTCTCCGATCACGAGAAGAGAATAAAAGAGGAAAAATAATTATATTTCTACTTGAATAGAATTTACAACGGAGTTTACAAACACAAAAAAACCTCTCAAAAGAGTCTCTCTAATCTCTCTCTTTTCTCTCTTCTCTATCCTATTTTTCTTCCTCTCAAGGGGCATCTATTTTCTCTTTATGGTAGCACATATTTATAGAAAATTTTTGGCTACAAACCGTCATAAACTTGTGGCCAAAAACCAATCAAGAATTGCGGCGGAAAATTTCATTTCAAATTGTCTTCTTTCATAGATGTTTCTTCTCCATTAAGCAATTGAAGTTGTGGCTATCAAAAAAGGTGAAGAGTTTTAATTCAAATTTTCTTCTTCATCCATGCATGTGGATTCTTCTACATTAAGAAAATGAAATTCAACAATTTCGGCTAGAAGAAACTTGATTAATATGCGCTAGAACACATCACTAAATTGATATCCTTTTAAGTGTTCTTCAATCACACAAATTTCTTTTCAAGTTGAGTCATCAACGTTGAATGTAGTTGTTACGTCTTTATATTTGTCAACTCAAAGAAGCGCCTTCTTATCTTTGGCGATTGCTTTGGAAAAGAAAATTATTATTTAGAGCTATGCTTGTTCTAATTCTTCCATTGATTCATGAATAAGTAGTAAAATTTCTTCGATTTTCATATGCTAGGCTTCAAGATTGAGCTTTTTTGTTCATCTTTTGGAATTAATTGATGATTGTGGGTTTTTAGTCAAGAATGCTTGTTGGGTTTTACCATTCTTAATTAATATTCAACTTTGATTGATTTCCTTGTTTTTGGGTTTTTCCGTTAGTCAGCAAAAAGAAAGAACATTTTTGTTTTCGTGAATCGAAAGGGGATAACTTTTTCTTATAGATCCATTATTACTTATTCCTTTCTTGATTAGTCTGAGGAACAAATTCAATATTTACAGACAATTTAGGAATGTGGTGACACATCTTTGGGTGCATGATCTAAGCCTACAGTAAGACGCGAGATGAAGATTGTTTGCACAATTGGTCCGACAACCAATACTTGGGAAATGATATGGAAGCTGGCAGAGGCTGCGATGAATGTTGCATGTTTGAATATGTCCCATGGAGACCATGCATCTCACTAGAAAGTCATTGATTTGATTATGGAACATATTAACATAATGCCCAAGCAAAGGACAATTTATTGCCATCATGCTTGATACTAAGGCAAGTCAATTGACTTTTGGCTTATAGATCACCGCTTGGCATTTCATGTTTAAAGTAACATACTTCTCATCATATTCGTTATACTTTGTTGCCAAAAAATTTCTTTTGATTAAAGGACTTGTATTGCTAGAATGATGTGACATATTTAATGAGTATTTTGCATCTGTAAAATGCTATTTCTACCTCAGCGATTATGTCTACATGCAATATTTTTAGAAGTGTTGGTTTTTGCTCTCCTTTCTTCCTTCCTCCGTAGGCTTACGACTCAGAATACAAGAATAGGTAGTATGTCATAATATAGGAAATATTGAATCACGCATTTTCAAGGGCAATAGGTTGGAAAATGGTGACTGGAGTGGCAAACAAATACCCAAAAGTGTTGCTGAAATTTTGACAGAGCGACGGTAGTGAGATGAACCAATTCTTCCTTCAAACAAACACAGTGAGAATCACAAGATAGTGCCAAAATATGTTGCAAATGTGACACAATATGGATACAAAGTTAAGGCAAGTGTTGAACATTTCGTCCTTAAGTCGAATTTACCCCGCAACGGTGCCTATGGATTGTGGCAATCAACTCGCAATATACAACGATTCCTTCTTGTATGAGTAGCACACACAAGAACAACGAACTAGAAATTTGGTATACGTACTCTTTAATGCAAAATGAAGAAAACCAGAATTTTATGCAAAGATTATGCAAAATTTGGTTGAGAGAAAAAAAGAGAATGTTATGTTTATGATTGCATATCATTGGTTTGAAGCAATGGACGTCCCAAACGTCCTATTTATAGAGGGGGAAATGTAGTAAGTAAAGAAACGTGACCCAAAGCTCAACAACCATTGCCGAGGGTCGCAACATTTGCTGTCGCTCGCTTATTGCCTTCGTGTCACTTGAGCGTCAAAAATAGTAAGTACATCACTCGCTTTTTTCTAGATCGTCGCTCAAGCAACGTGCTAGCTTCAGGTGAGCAATGGTGTTGTTGGATTTTCCAGCTAACTACCCTATTTCCTTTCCGACTTTGGACCGTAGTTTCTCATTCATTTGGAATTTGTTTCATCATTTCAAATATAACACGATGATCTTTCGATGAGTAGAACAAGCTAATCTATTTACTTTTGTAATTGGACTATCGATTTATGTTCGAATATTTAATCAAAAGTCGACAGCACCTAAGTTATACTTTGCCAAGTTTTTAGATTTCTTTAACCAATTCCATTAATTCCATTAATTCCTCACATGAATAGAAATTCCTTGATATGCACAACAAATGCAAATGAAATGCATACTTTAACGAAGGAGTACACACGACAAGTTATAGCCTCAAGATAGGTAATTTGTGCCTTTGAACCTTCCTTAGTCGAATACAATTGAATTTACTAGGCTAATTGGGAAACGCAATGTCTTGAACCATTCAATCGTTCGTGTAAATTAAAAAAACTTTACCAACACCAAAACTCATCTGACCAATTCGGTTCTCATGGTTTTGTCCATTTTAGCCCTGAACAACTCTTGGTTTCATAAGTGCTTTAAGAGAATTAAGCCTCAAATTCTCGTAGAAGTGGCCCCACTTCGCGCTTAAATAGGTGATCTCCTACCTCTTCAATTATCAAGTTACAGGAATCATTAAAAGTATACACTTATCCTTATACACATTTTACTCTGGCATTTTAAGTTTGCAAGAATGGATTAAGTGCTTTTCTTTGAATCCTTTATAACTTAGTTGTCCCACTGAACCAAGATCTTGGGATCTCCAATCTACAAGATTTGGTTTCTACTATGGTGATTGCATTCGATAGGTTTTAGGCTCATTCCCCTCAAAAGATAGTATATTTGATCTCTTGTAAGTCCTTTCATCAAAGGATTCGCTAAGTTTTCTTTTGACTTAACATAGTAAATTGAGATTATACCATTCGATATCAACTATTGAATGGTATTATGTCTCCGATGTATATGCTGAGATTTACCATTATATACTATTCTAGGATCACAATGTATGTTAATCATAGGTACCGATTCCTCCCAACATGGAATTTCTTCAAGGAAATTACAAAGTCATTCTGCTTCTCCTCAGACTTAAGGCAATAAACTCAGATTCCATAGTGGATCAAGCTTACAAGTTTTCTTAGACGATTACTAGGATACAGCTTCGCCCCCAATGGTAAATACATAACTCCTTGTAGATATCGAATCCTTTATGATGTGAACCCGATTAGCACAACCATTAATAAACCCACAACTAGATTGACACGGATCCCAAGAAAGCTGAGAATATTCGATTTTGGATTTAATTCACAAATGATGAATTAAACAATCGTTAATATGTGAAATTAACGACATCTTAATTACACAATGTATAAATCTCACCCGGATTTGTTTTGAATGCCACAAGATTAACAAATTTTGATAAGTTCGATTTGTTCTTCAAAGAAACAAGAAATTGGAAGCAAAACAACCCCTTGTATTAATCTCTCAAATGTCAAAAGTTCCAATAAATGAAAATAAAATCCTATTTATATGAAAACCATAGGATCTAATTAAAAAGGTAAAAATAAGTTCAAATAATCCTAAAAATAATAAAAGATTAGAATTCTACTCAAAATAGGAAACTCACGAAAAATTGCAACTTTGATCCCCGAAGTATATTATGCCGTCACATAGTATAAATAAATGCAGTCGTAGAACAAATAGTCAGCCTCAATTTTGTCTTTGGAATAACCTATGTGGTCGCATGGCTTTTAAGCTATGTGGTCGCATAGTTTTAATTTTTGAAACCTCCTCTTCCTCGTGCAAAATTTCGTGACAATTTCGGATTGTACTCATGGGCGGAAATTCGACACCCGAGCTAAAATTTTTGCCTATTTTAATCCACATTGCTCATTTTTTCATATATCGTCCAAAACTTTAAATCCAATACATTGAACATGATTTTGCCTTTATGACTAACATGTAACTCGACCTTAAGCTTGCAAACATCGTCCTTTGTAGCTCGGTAATCTCGATGCTTGATTGCATGATTTCATTGGCTGTGATAAAACCTGACTTTGCACTTAGTCTCTTCCCGCCAATCATGGAACTTGTTACATTGCACGTTAATTCCCACTTTTGAATTCCAAATCTTGGTCATGAGATTTGCCATCTTTATCAACTGTTTTTAGCCTCCAAATGAGCTTCAATCTTGGTATTAACCGACCTCCAACAATCGTCAAATAATTGAGAATTTGGCGCCTAGCCCGGATCATATCACTTTATGTCAGATATATAATTTGTATCGGTATATCCTTATAACATTTCAGGATATTTTGACTAGTGTAATCCATATCTAACCGTGTGTCTTAGGTATCTAAGTACTTGATTTAGTGCCTTCCAATGTTCAATGCTTGAATTATTTGTAAATCTACTCAACTTGTTGACTATGTATGCTATATTTGGACACATGTAGTTGGTAATGTAAATCAAACTACCTATAATGCATAAATACTCTAATTAAGACAAGGATTTTCTTAGTATTTTTGGCTAAGTGCACCCTTAAGCCAACTGGTGTCTTAACTGGTCTATCATCATACGCTTTAAATTTCTTAAGTATAGTCTCAATATAGTATGATTGAGACAATGACAAACCATCAAGTATCTTAGAGATTTTAATCCCTAATATAACATTTGCAACTCCCATATCTTTCATGTCAAAGTGTTTTATCAACATCTTGGTTGAAGAAATGACATTCGAGTTATTTCCCATAATCAGTCTATTGTCAACATAGAGGCATACGATCGCATATTCATTAGGTGTGGTTTTGATATAGACACATATGTTACATTCGTTGATTTTGAAGCCATTTGACAGCATAATTTGGTCAAAATTTTCATGCTATTGCTTTGTCTTTTGTTTTAATCCATATAACGATTTTACAAGCTTGTACACCTTCTCTTTATTTCTCGAAGCCACAAACCCTTCACGTTGCTCCATATAAATTTCTTTCACCGATTCACTATTTAGAAATGCAGGTTTAATACCTATTTGATGTATTTCAAGATAATGTAATGTCGTGATTGTAATCAAGACACATATAGACGTGATCCTTGTTAGTTGTTAAAGGTGAATAGATATCGAAAAATCTAGTCCTTCTTTTTGTCTATATCCTTTAGCTACTGATCTAACCTTATATTTGTCTATTAATCCATTTGATTTCAATTTCTTTTGAAGTTCCATTTGCAGCCTAAAGCTTTGTTTTCTGGAGGACGATCAACCAATTCGCAAGTATGGTTGTTTATGATGGATTCAATTTCATTATGTACTGCTTCTTTCCAAAAAGGAGCTTTAGGAGAGGATATAGTCTTGTCAAATGTCTTGGGATCATTTTCTAATAGATAAGTTATGAATTTTGGATCGAATATCTTACAAATTCCTTGCTTCTTACTTCACCTGGGCTCTTCATCTACTTGAAGATTATCATCATCTTTATTTGCGCCATCATAAGTTAGTTTAAGCGAACCTATTTCTTTTTCCTTACAATGAAAGATATCTTCAAAGAAAACTATATTGCTTAACTCAATGGTCGTACCTTCATGTACACCAAGTAATTCAGATTTTTTAACCAAAAATCAATATGCGCTACTGTTAACTGCATATCTGATAAAGACACAATCGATTGTCTTAGATCCAATCCTAACTTGTTTAGGCTTAGGTATTTGTACCTTTCCTAGATACTCCCACACTTTAAGATATTTTTAGGAAGGTCCTTGATCTTTTCATAACTTATAAGGTGATTCAACCTTATTCTTGTATGGTATCTTATTGAGGATATGATTAGCCGAAAGGATAGCTTCCCCCACAAGGTTTGAGATACGCCTAAACTAGTTAACATTGCAATAATTATTTGTTTAAGTGTTCTATTTTATGTTCAACAATCCCATTAGATTGAGGTGAATACGATGCAGTGGTTTGATGAATAATTCCAGATTTTGCACGAAGTTCTTCAAACGATGCAACATACTCTCCACTTCTATCACTACAAATTATCCTTATTCGTTTTCCAACTTGATTTCCAACTTCAGTTTTATAATGTTTGAACACATCTAAGGCTTTATCTTTGCTTTTCAACAAGTATACGTAACAGTATCTTATACAATCATCTATAAACATGATAAAATACTTTTTACCACCTCTTATTTGTATGAACTATAAGTCACAAATATTTGTGTGAATAAGCTCCAAAGGTGTCGTGGTTCGTTCAACCAAATGAAATGGCATTCTGGCCAACTTTGTCTCTACACATATCTCGCATTTTCTTTCATTAAAATGCATACATGAAAGTGAACTTAAATTCATTATCTTGCATATAGAGTTAAAGTTTGCATGTCCTAATCTGTGATGCCATAAATTAAACGACTCAAGAATATAGCTGAAGAAGATACTTTATTTCTTGACTTGTTTGGTACAACAGTTAGGACATTAATTCATTTTGAATAGTCCATTTTTTACATAGCCTTTGCCTACATATATTTTATTCTTGGTAAGTATGTCTATGTTATTCTTGTTAAGTACAAACTTATCAGATACAAAGGCTAGGTTGAAGCCATTATTGCTTAACAAAAAATCTCATACTGAGTTTGTCCGAATATCTGGCATGTGAAAAACATTGTTGAGGCTAAGTTCATCTCTGATGTCATCTTCAATATCACTTTACCTTGTCCATCCACTTTTGAACTTGAGGAATTCTCCATGAACAGTTTCTTTCCCTCTCCTGAAGTGTAAGAAGTGAACATTCCTTTATCGGCACTTATGTGACGGGTAGCACTCATATCGACTCATCATTCCATGGGGTTTCCAATGTTGTTGCATTGTAGAATGACAATTGACAAATTCATATCAGATATACAATTTGATATGGAATCAAATTCAGTGTTATTTGCTTGGGCTTGCTTCTTTGGTTTGCGATAGTTGACGGGGCGATATCTAGCTTTTTCACAGTTGTAGCAATTACCCTTGAACTTCTTTGCATCCTTCTTTGAAGGTTCAACAGAATGCTTCCTCTTCTTGCTTTTGTTGTTGGATTCCACTACATTATTATCAGTACAAATCAAAGATTAATAAATAATGAAATCAATTCAAAATGTGTGTTCGTTTGTTTTTGCTAGCTTCCATTTCTTTAGAGCACCCCTACCAATAAAGCCAGGAAATTCACAACCTGATAACCCTGATAACTGATTCTCACATGAGAGTAGAGGTTTTTCATTCCCTTTCCAAAAAAAGACGTTCTAGAGAGAGTGAGCAAAACCAGCATGACTGCTTTTATATGTAAATGCTCGTACAAATGTTAGTTTAACTTTTCTATCTCATGATGTGTGCCCTCTCTTTCTCTCTCTCTGTGGGGAGGGGGCACAGTTTGGGAGTTGGGTGTTAGGTATTTCCTGATTAGGCACAAATGTTATGCATATACTTGAACTTGTGAATGCTTGAAGGACTAGTCGAAATATTTATTTAGGGGATCTTGACATTTGCTGCTTTTCTTTTTAATCCATTAATGTCTATTTCTTTCTAATGTTTTATGTAACGTTCCTTCTAGTTTCCATGCAATCTAGACAGCAAGTTAGTGCTTGTGCTCAAACTTCTAATTATCGAGATGTAACATTTGATATTATTTGGAACAATTCTGTATTAAAATTCAAGAAATTAGAGAAGGTAAAATGATGTTTATTTAAATTGCTTTTAACAACTATACCACGTGTCTAGTATTTTGAACCCCTCTATCTTTTTAATTATTTTCCTCATTAAAATTTACCACCTATATTATCAATATCCATAAATACAATTTTATCCTCTATATATATATATATATATATATATATATATTTTTTTTTTTTTTTTTTTTTAACACATTGATTTAACATATAGAAATGGTATTTCTTGTCAAGGATCAAAATTTCTAGTTGGCCTGATCTACTTAAGCTAGATTGTAAAGGACCAAATGGCCAGTCATTTTGGAAGCATGAATGGACGAAACACGGCACATGCTCTACTACACCAAATGATTATGATGCCTACTTCAAATTGGCAGCAGATTTGAAGGATGAGTACTACATTTTACGGACCCTCCGACAAAGTGGAATTTAGCCTGCAGTAGTATGCACAACTTGTGGACAATCTACTGTTAACATCGATGGAGTCAATGCATCCATTGTTGGAGCTACAAGAAGCCGGATTCAGATAAGATGCAAAATCATTGACACAAACAAGAAAAAACCTCGTCTGCTGATGTATGAGATTATTGTAAGTGTTATGCCCTATGTCCAATCAACTTTGGACATAAATACTTTTAATATATAGTTTATACGATTTATGACAGATCTATTATTCAATTAATTAATATTCAATGGAATTAAATAATAGAGTCCGTAGATCCAAGTCTTAGTAATTTGTTATCACAAGAAGTTGTGATTGTGAAATATAAATTACATATGATCGAATCTTAAATCATCTGTCGTCGTACGTAATGACAAGATACGGATATCGTTATTATGGATAGATCATCACGTGTGACATTTCTTACTTGTGAAGTAAATAGCTGATCTCACAAGCTAAAGTGTTGTAACACTTGAATGAATACATGAATGTTTTGCTATAGAACAAAACATTAGAGACCCATCGAGAGATTCCACATGGATATCTATCTGAGTGTTAGTGCTTAATCTCTAACGTTCGGTAGTGAAATTGGTCATTTAACTTGAGGTAGTTATAGTGCCTTATATGAGGACAATTATGCTTTGACAGTGTTGGATGTTGCTCTGCCAAGGGCTACTAATACGGCATCGTTCGGGTATATCAAGAATCATATGAAGGTTGTGAATGACCAATAGAGGATTCATCACTCTTAGATAGTAAGAGGTAATGATCTGCATTTCATTCAATTAAGTCAATTAAGTCGATAATAAAATCCTTGGCCAAGGTGTACTTAAAAGCCGAAAATAAGTTTTCAACTTATATTGACTTAATAGGGCAATGAAAGATATGATCGATAATCGGGATTGACGTACTTCCAAATCTCGTAATTGATCGGATCATATTGAAGAAGTGATTATAGTTTCACGGTAAATGAATGAGTTTGGTTTTATCATACCACGTGACATTTCCCGTCACATGTATTGCCTTAACACATTGTTAGATGTCAATTTGAGACGACGAGTGTGAATTGGTGATAAATTAAAAGGGTATTTTAATTTATCAATTTTTATTAGATCAAAATAGTAATTCACATCTTTAGATATCGTGATCAGAAACTTAATGGGTCGCACACAAAATGAGAACTGAAAGATTGTGATTTGTCAATTAATTAATTTAACAAGCGTTGGATAAATTAATTAATTGAGTTGCTTATTTATAGGTCTGAATTAATTAATTTATGGACCAGATTTAATTAAATAGATTAATTAAATATTGGATCGAGTCAGACCAAGTCCATTTAGACTTATATAAATATGACTATGATTTTCAAACTCTGTAGAGAATTCATTATTCTTACTAGCACAAAAAGAAAACCCTAATTCTACAATCTTGTTCTCTGTGTGGATCACCATTGGAGGCTGGACAATTTGACAATCGTGGAAGACAGATCAAGGTGGTTGGAACAAAGAAAAAGCAAAGGAGTTCGCAAATTTTAAAAGGTATGACTTTTATCACAATTTTTATCTAAACACAGAGACGATTTTTAATGAGAATTGAAATCTATTTTACATTTTGTTGCGCATGATTAAGTAGATTCACATCCATTGTCATATGTTATAATTCTACTGGAACTACTGTAATTAATTGTCCTCCACCACATATTGGTTAAACATGTTTGCAAAGTGGCGGTGAGGTTGATTTTCTATAAACTAGGTTATTGCTATTTTTAGTTTAGCTTACGTGCTTGTCACGTTAACTAAATGTTAAAAGAATTTATGTTTTATGTCTATTATATATTGGAGTTTAAAAAGATATTCAATAAATTTTTTTTTTTACATTTTATATACATAAAGTTTGTTATATTAATCTACAATTTGAGAACACGAGGGCTAAAGTGGAATTGTTTCAGTTCTTGAGGGACCAAAATGAAAATTTTTAGAAATAAGATTTAAATGAATAAATGATGAACTTAATATTCACAAGCGGCCATATGAATCATTTGTGGACATGAGAGCAATTTTGGAATTAATTGAAATATATGAAAATTTAAGGGATCAAATTGTTATTTAAGAAAAATGCCATGTGATTTTCAGACTTGCCTATAGTTTCAAGGATAACTATGATATAATATATGAGGTAAGAGGAAATAATTTCAATGATGGAAAATCTGGAAGACCAATTTGCAATTTTGAAAACTTAACATATCAAAGTACAATTTTGACAATAAAATATGAATTGAGGATTTTCTATCCAAATGAAAGAATATGTTCAGTTCAATTTGATTTTTTTGGCCAATTGTTCGAGTAAATTGAAGTTTCTACACATTAAGACAAAAAAATTATGATGCACAAAAATATAAGGATCCAATAGTATCGAATTTCTTTATTGATGGATCACATGTAAATGCTAAAATATCATTTTACCATTAAACAACGCTACCTAGTTACGATTTTCATGACAAAGTTAAGGAACCATTTAGAATATTATGGAAAGGGAAGGAATCGAACATTTGGTAAACAAAAGCCTGCATTTGTTATTTTGTCATGTTCAATTGAAGCACACCTTTCATTAGGAGGGGATCGGTTACAAGTACGAAATGCTTTTCAAATAGAAGTGGGATAGCAGGATAAGATAGTTATACTCTACTTGGCATTCTAGTTCAAATACTCTTAGGATTTTTACCAACTCTCATGTCCCAGGAAACAATGATCATATCATATTTGCAATGATAGGCAGGAAAGAAATGGCAGAAACAAAACCAACAAAGAATCAGATTAAAGACACAAGAATTTCAGGTTTTTCGGGACAAAATTTCATCAACCAATGCAGGGAATTTAACCCCGAGTCAATCTGCCATTACAAGAGGAAATATTACAGTGTTTATCTTACACAAAACAACACCACTCATCACCCAACCGAGAATAACCAGAAAGCTTCCAGAAAGTTTACAAGAATTGCCCGCAGAGAGCTTTCTCTCTCAATCCTACTTTCACTCTCTACAGAAAATGTGCTCCCCACATTTTCTTGTCCACACCCTTTCACGTATCAGAACTGGTCCTACTTATAGCCACAGATCAAGAGACTTACAAGAATATGTGTGTAATATTCAGCTAAAATAACTACCAGAAAATTAGTTAAAACCAAAGGCTCCTAACTGATTTTCTAACTCACTAACTAATCCAACTAATGAGTTTAATAACAATCAAGAATCAATATTTTCTCTACAAATACTAGGGAGGTTTTTATTCCTCACATTCTCCGGTATAGATGAAAAAGATGGTGGTATAGAAGTAAGTTCAAAGGCATCGGTTTACTTTTATTGACATGAGCACTTTCCGGGCATTGGATTCTCACCAATGTTTGCGTTACTCAAGCCGACATTCGGAACTCTTGGCCTCTGAGTCCATATTAGTTTAGGTCTATCTCAGGAAATTCTGTAAGTGAAGTGAAGGCAGATCCCGCACAATTTTGGAAAAATTAAATTTGAGGTGAGATAATCCTATTCAGTAGTCATTACAAGATCAATCACTAATGTTTAGTTTACGTCAAATCGTGTTAGTTGAGGTAAACTTTCATAGTTAATTATTTAAATAAATTTAATTAATTTGAAATTTATTTAAATTTTTGTCACGACAATAATAAGGTAAGAATATATACCAGTACTGAGCTCAAAGGTGAAGAGTAGATCTGGATATTTAATAACTATACGGTATCCGGAATGAGGACTTAAACTAAAAGCTAAAAGGTGTTGTTCCTAGATAGATGAAAGGGCACACGAGGACATTTACACAAGAGCAAAAGCCAATTTCCATAACCAAAAAAATGCGAATACAAACTTATACACCTCCTCTAGGTTGCTTTAAAGACTATCAAATGTTTCATTGGCTTCTTGCTGAATTCTCAAAAGTAAAACAATTTGACCAATCACCATGTTTGGTAGACAATTTCCGATTTTTACAATGAACTGAAAAAACTAAATAATAGCAGCATTGTAAATATTTGACAATTTTTTCAGCTGGAAACTTTCCCTTCGAAATCTTTAATGTTCGTGTGTTTTCTTATTTTTTTTGAGCAAAAGTTACTCGTAACAGATTATCTATAAGGGACCTAAGTATTATTTTTTTAAAGCAGCTGCAAAGAGATTATGGAACGAAACTTTGGAAATGGTACTCGGAATATATTATCTATTATGTTTTCTATCTTTTAATTTTACGTTTGAAGTCAAACAAAAGAAATTAAATAGAGGGCAAGCCAAATTAATGAATATATGTTTACAGTTATATTCAAAAACATCAGAATCACCAACTAGAGGAAGCGGCAAGTGGAAAAATAAAAACTAGCGTGCTACTCCAATATGCACAACTATAATCAGGACTGATCCTAAGAATTTTTAGGCCCTAAGCAAATAATTATTACAAGGCCCTATAATTTTTTTCTTTTTACAAGCTAAAAGATAGAATTGCAAAATAAAACATCACTCACAACCTCAAGAAATTAGGCTAGCATCATATTTGATCAATTGTTCAAACACTTTTATTTCGTTTTCTTTTGGCACATTTAGATTCAATTTTTCGAGCAAACATAATTATAAGTAAAGAGCAATAGAACTCGATTGATGAGTCTAAATTAAAAATTTCCCAAACTTTATGCACGTGAAACGATTTAGCAATCAAAATTCATATAAAAACCTGAATAATGAGCATGAGTAATTAACGATAGCACATAGGAGTAAGCAATAAACAAATAATTTTCAAGCCTTAAACAGTTAATTATGCATTTGTAAACAAATAATATACGAATCTTTACTGTTGCCAATATTTTCACTAGGTAATGCATCAAAATCTAGAGAAATTAGAAGCTCAAATCAATAACTCTGCTGCCAATTATGCATTTGCAAGTAAAGATTCGTGTGAAAGTAAAGATTTCTTTAACCAAAACACTCAATAAGTTTGCCACAAAATTTCCACTTCAAAAGTGTAGCAGAAATGTTGGGTTTTTATACCCAATTATTTTAGTTGATGATTTAAAACAGTTGTCGAATAATTTATCAGAGCCATGAACTTGGCTCGACTCAATATGATCGACGCTTTTGGAAGGTCCAAGTTTGAGTTAAAAAGCTTTTTAGTTAGTTGGACCATTTAGTGGTGAGTTTGAACTTGGATATTAGCCCATTAGTTTAGGTTAAGTGGTAACCCATTTGCATAAGTCTTGACCTAATTGAGTGACCTAGGTGGTTTGGCTTTATATTCATATCTCTTCTCCTGCAGCCATTGATGGTGTATGTGTGTGTATGTGGAAGAGAGGGCCGAGAGAAAGAGAGGGTTGAGGGGTAGCCGGCTAGAGGGGTTGTTGGAGTGACTCCCACCATTGTTGTCTCTTCTTCTTCCTATTAACACCACCATCCATTCATCTTTGTGGAGTTTGAGAGCTCTTGGAGCAACCAAAGTGAAAGTTAAAGGTTTGGGTCGAGCAGCTCGAGCCGAGATTAAATGTTGTTCGTTTGGTTGTTTTTTGAGTCCGAAATCAAGATTTCTCAAGGGATTTCCACGATTAGAAATTTACACTTTTCTTTAAGAAACCCCAAAAGACTATTTTTTTCCCACTGCCCACGAGCAGCTGAGCAGAATTCTTGTACAAATTCAGTGCCTTCACTCCAAAAAAATCACTAACCATTTAACCATAACCCTGCTATCATTATGTACTTGCATGCAGAAACACACATTAACATGAATTTGGTCATCACCTCACATTCAATGAAAAGTTTACCTAAATTGCACACGAATGCAGAAGTTGAAATCAGTTAAAAGAGAGGAACAGCATGATGGTATTCCACGCATTATTATCTATTGAAGAGGTTTTCTAAGTCGATTTGTCCACCACCGACTAAAATAAAAGCTTTAATCATTAAAGCGATGATATTCATTTGTTTAATTGTATAAATGGTATATATTTTTTTATCAAATATATATTTTATAAATACATTTTATAGAATTCACAACTATTATATGCCTATTATAAAATTTCAGATGATCCACAAAATCAATTAAATTTTAATTTATGATTTTCGAGATGTTATTTCCTAACAGGAGTGTGCAAAAATTATCATAACCGTTTGAATTCAATCAAAATCGACTGGTTCAATCTGGTTCCACTCAAATTCTATTTGATTCTAGATATTGAAATCGAGAAACAAACTGTTTCAATATGATTCTCTATTCGATACCTTAAAAAAAACCTCAACTTGACCAGAAATGTTTACTTTATATTCTAAAAAGTGGGTTGGTGTCTAATGCATCAACCATTTTACTTTTCTTCAGAGTCTCATCATAAGGCTTCAATTCATATGCAATCCGCTATGATGTTTATAAATTCAGATAAATAATTTTTAAATTGCATAGATATAATTTTAAATTAATAAGATGCTTGCTTTCCTTTTTATCATTTTCAAATGAATATTTTCGACCCTTCAAATAAAAAAAAAAATAGTAATAAAATTGAAACATGTTTTTCAAGAACCATTCGAACCATTTAATCAATTGATTTAATTGTCATATTTAGTTAAACTTGAAAATGCAAATAATTATCCTCAAAATAAATCATTTTAAATAATAGACTATGAAGATTTTAGATATTTAAACAATTACAGCTTAAAATCTTATACAGTTAGATCCTCCATTGATATCGATTATTAAATTCGTGACTTGATTGAAGAAATCGAATTGGATTAATTTAAATTCCATACTTAGAGAAGAAATGAGAAATCATAATTCTATTTCTGCCTTCCACTCATTCTCTGCTGTTACTTTCATCCACAGTAATTTGTGTTTTTTCTTATTCTTGGAAAAGACTCTCCCCCACCACTCTAACCTACCCCCACCAACGGCAATCATATCATATTCTTTCTGTATCTCTCTCAGCCTTCATTACGATTTAAGACCACAACTAATTTTTTCTGAAAACAAACTGCCCATATCTTTGAAGAGCACAAGCAAATCTGGTAGTGCTTTTTTATTGATCTTGAGCAATTATCTGACCGTCACCCACTAGCATATGGGACCCACTTTGACAGCAATGTTTGAAGATCTATCAGTGAAATACCTAAATTGCCTATTCATCATAAACAATGATTTAACTATTTAGGACAAAATGATCATTCTAATCTAAATTGGTCCAACATTGTGGCTGAGATCTTTGATTTCTTGCCGTAAATGTCTATCAAACTAAAAAGCAACGGTCACAATTTCTCTATAAATTAAAATGAGAATTTCTACCAGACAATATATACCATACACAGTGGTGTACGTGCGAACTTACGTATCTGACATGCACAAATATGGACATAAATACATATACAATTAAAATTATCAATATCTAGCAAAATCAATGATTATTTGATACCTAGCTTTCTTGCATTCATGATTGAATCAACACGAACTAGAAGGATGTTCTTGAACTTCGTGTTCTCACGCTTCTATATGTATTACTCTACTTCATTTGAAATAAAAGAAATCTTTTTAGATAATTTTACATTTTCAATCTGACATTATGTGAGTATCACGAGCTCATTTAATGTTCAAATAAATATTTTTTTGTTAGCGGCCGACGTCAATGTCACAATTTTATTTTTAAAGGGATCTTATTACAATAAAGAATATCATTAAACCTATGTTAGGCCACCATTCTTCTAAAAACTCATTTTCAACCACATATTTTAACATAAAATAATTTACACATAAACCCTAAAAAATAAGGAAAAGTTTTGCGTTGGCGTACAAAATTATTTTATGTGATAATATGTGGTTGAAAATGGATTTTGCAAAAATGGGGCCAACATAAGCTTAATGATGTTCTTCATTATGAATAAAATGCTTGAAAAATAAAATTTAAGAGTTTATATATATATATATATTCGAAAGTTATACCCATGATCTATTTTAAAAAGTTAAATTGAATTGTCCCTTGGAGTCTAATTTCAAGATTTTACTACTTAAAATAAAGAATATTTAACTTGAAGGAATATTTAGTTAAAAAGTTAAAAAAGTTATTGCTAGTACATTGTTTGAAGTACAAAATATTGTTATTTGCACCCAACATATAGTTAACGTGCCACGCACATAATGTAAACTAGGAATAGCAGTAACCTAGTTTATAGAAAATCAACTTGACCGCTACTTTGCAAATACGTTTGACCAATATGTGGCGGAGGACAATTAATTACGGTAGTTCCAGTAGAATCATAACATATGATAATCTCATACAACAGTGTACGAGGGTTTTTCCTGTTTGTGCTGTTGATTTTGCATCTTATCTGAATCTGCCTTCTTGTAGCCCCAACAATGGATGCATTGACACCATAGATGTTAACAGTCGATTGTCCAGAAAGCGTGCATACTGCAGGCTGAATTCCACTTTGTCCGAGGGTCCGTAAAACGTAATGCTCATCCTTCAAATCTGCCGCCAATTTGAAGTAGGCATCATAATCGTTTGGGGTAGTAGAGCATGTGCCGTGTTTCATCCATTCATACTTCCAAAATGACTGGCCATTTGGTCCTTTACAATTTAGCTTAAGTAGATCAGGCCAGCTAGATTCTAATCTTGAAACCAAATTTTGATCCTTCACAAGAAATACCATTTCTATGTGTTAAATCAATGTAAAAATAAAATGATTTTAAATAAATGTAAAGAAAGGACAAAAATGTTACCGTAATATCTTTGGCAGGTGCGCCGGCACAATTACTCAACTGGCCAATGTAGTTGTCGGGCCACAATCCATGAAGTGTGAAGTTGTTAGGAGTTCGAAGACAATTTCTATTCTTTATGCTACAAAAAGCCCTAGGCCATATTTGAACCAACTTGTGGTAATCTAACCCCTCCGAAACGTACAAGTTGGGAATGATGATAGCCCACAGTACGAATAAAGAAGAAACCATTGTGATCAATTCTAACCCGATAAAGATTTTCAAAATTTGACTGTACATCAAATAAAAACCAGAAATAAAAGAGAAATCGTTGTGAGTGATCATTTCTAATTGAACATTTATGATATTGTTAAAAACGATAATTTTGGAAAAGTTAATTGAATCCTTTTACCTCAAAGCTGCAATACTCTAAAAGCTTTCCCTTGCAATATGTCCAATTTCCAGGATCCCAGAGCCCGGCACAGAAAGTAAAGTTTGTGGTTTTCTTTATCAACCCGAAATTTTGGCGTTCAAGAAGGTGACTTGCGTGCTAGCTTGTTCTCAATCCACCTTACCTATTTAAGTCACGAAATAGAAAAAGGTGATCTTTAGTTTTTCACTTAGAGAGAGAGGGGAAAAAGAAGAAAAACAAAAAGGAAAAAAACAACTATCAAGGCAATAAAACCACAAGAACATAGTTCAGAAAGTTTTGTGAAAAAATACAATCTTAATCAAGAATTAAGCTATTAAAGTGAAGAAAAAGGTGATTTTTAATTTTTCACTTAGAGAGAGAGAGAGAGAGAGAACTATCAAGGCTATAAAACCACAAGAACATAGTTCAGAAAGTTTTGTGAAAAAAATACAATCTTTATCAAGAATTATGCTATTAAAGTGAAGAAATATGACTACTGGTGGAAGAAACTAACCTCAAAATGGGAAACTTAAAACAGATTTTTTTTTTTTATTTTCTTGTAAACACAAGTTGATCAGAAGAACACTTACTCTATCAATGCTAAATCCTTAAACTAGAGAATGGAAGAAGAGGAGAGGATAAAATTGGAGATAAATAATGACATATTAATAAGCTCTCCCTTGTTCTTCTAAGCACTCAGGTTTGGATTCACGGGTGGTTTTTATAAGAATTTTTAATAAATAGATGAGCTTATATGTGTGAATAATTGTGTGTTAAATTAAAGGCTATGAAATTTGGTTAAACCCAGTTATAAGTGATCTAATAAGGATTCAATTTTGGACCATTATGCATCCAATTAAAGTGTGGGTTTATATATATATAGAGACCAGGCTCAAGTCCCTAATTCCATGATGGGCCAGATTAGATCAAACGGCGTCGCTATACAGATACGATTATTGTCCCCAGATCATCATTTATTTGGTCTTTACCATTCCTAATCCATTGCAGAGACAACAGATGTATGGATGATGGATTAATTACAACACCATGACGTCTCTTCAAGAAATTCAGATCCTCAAACGAAAAGATGATGGAGACACATTTGGAGTTGCTTTATATCTTTTCGAGATTATGAAATTAAGTCAAGATTCCATATGTTTCTATCCTTCTATCTCTCTTGTAATACGTGATTTCGACCATCTGACCAATTAATTAGCTAAGTCCCTTGACCTTCATTTTCACCTTAGCAATAAGAATTTTATATAATTCCTCTGATGTCTAAATTTTGTTTGTTAATTAAAAGCTCGTTCTCTAGTATAAGTCAATGTCAACCCCCTCCTAACTCAATGCACCCTGGGAAAAAAGAATAAAACAATTTAACTCTTTCCGTGTTGTTTCTTAAGCACTGGTTGTGTTTATCAAACAACGTTAAATGAGTTTAACACGATGTTGTAATTGTATTTAATTGAAGTAAAATTTGGACTGTTGTCAACAAACTTAGACCTTAGTGAGTTATTTTTGTTTTGTTCACTTCAATAATTAAAAGCTATCCATACAAACCAACCCCGAGGGCCATTTGACTCTAATATGATGCCAACAACAAACATTTCCTTATTCGTACTATGGGCCATCATTATTTCCAACTTGTACATTTTGGACGGGTTAGATTACTGAAGTTGGTTCAAATATGGCCTAGGGCTTTTTGTAAAACAAGCATTAACAATTGCTTACGAATTCCTAACAATTTCACACTTCACGGATTGTGGCCCGACAACTACATTGGGCAGTTGAGTAATTGTGCCGGCACAGCTTTCAACTATATTAAGGTAACATTTTTATCCTCTTTTTTTCTTTTTAATTATTGTATTTTTACATTGATTTAACATAGAGAAATGCTATTTCTTGTCAAGGATCAAAATTTGGTTTCAAGATTAGAATCTAGTTGGCCTGATCTACTTAAGCTAGATTGTAAAGGACCAAATGGCCAGTCATTTTGGAAGCATGAATGGACGAAACAAGGCACATGCTCTACTACACCAAATGATTATGATGCCTACTTCAAATTGGCAGCAGATTTGAAGAATGAGTACTACATTTTACGGACCCTCCGACAAAGTGGAATTCAGCCTGCAGAATCTATGGAGTCAATGCATCCATTATTGGAGGTACAAGAAGCCGGATTCAGATAAGATGCAAAATCATCGCACAAACAAGAAAAAACCTCGTCCACTGATGTATGAGATTATCATATGTTATGATTCTACTGGGCCTACTGTAATTAATTGTCCTCCGCCACATATTGTTCAAACATGTTTGCAAAGTAGCAGTCAGGTAGATTTTCTATAAACTAGGTTATTGCTATTATTAGTTTACCTTGCGTGCGTGTCACGTTAACTAAATATAATTTTTGAATGTCTACTATAAGTATGAAAAATTTTGAACACAAAATATAATAATATCCAAATAAAATTAAAAAGAAAAAAACATTTTTTTTTTTTTAAAATAACTGAGATCGGAAATCTACTAGCGCCGTCACTGTTCTTGCGTGTGCAATATTTGTAGAACACACTATTATAAAGATTTCAGACATGTATTTCTTAAAGATAATTAAGGGCTTATCACAAATTGCATAGACAAGTTGTATCACGATAAAATCAATACTCAACAAGCGTCATAATTACTTTTAAATTAGGGGTAAGTTTGGTATGCTACATGTACCGGACTATCCGAAAAAAATGACAATATTATCTAATTGTATCGGCTAGCATACCAAACATGCTTAGTAGATTAATTGTTTTAAAAAGATAGAATAAGACAACATATAGGGCCGGATAATTTATTTTATACTGTTATAGAATAAGTGAAGACTTCGTAAAATCTCTCCAATCAACTTATCTTGTATTGCTTTTACTTATTCACCTTCTCATTTTTAATAAATTGGACCAATTGTCCAAGGTTCAAATTTTTACATGCAAGGACGTTTCAGACTTGATCTTCTAAGCCTATTTTACATCACTAAACTTGATATATTGTATTGAACACACACTAAACTAGTCATCGAACACTTCGAATTGAAACATTTACACGCAAATGACATTTCTTAACTTCTTCACTCAATATGGCATGCATCATGAGACGACTTTATTAAGTCCAAGTTTGATAGGGTTTCAAATAAAATTTTTAGTAGATTTTGATAAAAGTCGATGAAATGTATTGTTGAAAAATTATGGATCTCATAGAATATGTAGTCAAAATTAATTTTTGACATTAATTTAGATTAAAATTTAGATTTTAATTCGGACAAAGGGCTAAATCTTTAATTCTCCTCTCACGCGTATGTGACACATTTTCAAGAGGGCAACCATGTGCCAGACTTCTTGATAACTAGCCACCGCATCATCTACAACTTGGTGGAGCGTAGCTCCTTCTTTATGTTTGCTTTATGTTTCTTTAGATTCGATTGTCGGGTTGTTTAAGATTTGTAATTACCGCTTTTATTAAACTATTTTTATATGAGATAATGATGTAGTCTTTGGGTTGATTCATTTCATTTTATTAAAGATTTCGGACATGTATTTCTTAAAGATAATTAAGGGCTTATCACAAATTGCATAGACAAGTTGTTTCACGATAAAATCAATAGTCAACAAGCGTCATAATTAATAAATAGCAAAGATAAGGAAATGTTTAAAAAATCCATAAAATGGGTTTAAAAAATCCATAAAATGGGTTGCATTTATAACGAATGAGAATAGACGCTGTTACATGGAATGCAAAAACGAAAATATTTATAATCAGTAAAAAGACACAATTACAATTGTAGTATAATAAAATATTTACTTATTTATTTACCGTTGTAATTTATACAAGTTATTTGTGATTTCCAATTATACCTATATTTTTCTATTGAGATCAGTACCATAATAAAAATAAAAAAGGAGAGAATTTCTTTTTTTTTTGTGAGTTTAATGCAACGGCAACTAAATTATCAAGATTCAAAAGTAAAAAAAAAAAAAAAAAAAAAAAAAAAAAAAAAAAATTGACTTGTCAAACCCATGCCCTTTTGATCCAGTGCTTATAACTGGTGCCTTAGATCAACTCGGCCATCTTGACTATTTGTATAGAAAATACGAGATATTTTATCTATTAGAAACTACAGTTATAAACAGTCTAATAATATTCTCCAAAGTAGCATTAAATATCCTTAGAACAGACATAGTCGGCATGTCACAATATATTTTGTTACATATATATTTAAAGCACGTTTGAACAGTTTTTATAAATAGATAAAAATGAGCAGTTAATAAGTGAATGGTATTATGAACTTCTCGAAATGTTTGAATAAAAAAGAGGGTTGATTGTTTATAAATAAGTGCCAAACATATGTTGGATATAGTACTTATGGTTAACGAAAATGATATCGAGTGAAGTTCAACATCAGTAGCAATGAAAAACAGTTTTAGGCACAATATTTTGAAATTTTAAGCATTTACATTATATGCAAATCACATTTTAATTATTGTTAATTTTTTATTTTTTATTTTTCTCATCATGATAATAAGGTCAATTAAAGTATATTTTGGATACTTATCTTAAAGATAAGCAATAAATATGAGTTTACTTTTAATGTGGGCTTACCTACATTCATAATAAAACAACATAAACTACACATTTGGAACTTATATTTTTAAGATAAACCACTACAAACACCCTTTTAATATGAACGCTTATTACTAGGTATGGTATTTATGGATATTGATAATAAGGGTGGTAAATTTTAATGAGAAAAATAGTTAAAAAGATAGAGGGGTTGTTCAAAATACTAGACACGTGGCATAGTTGTTAAAAGCAATTTAAATAAACATCATTTTACCTTCTCTACTATCTTGAATTTTAATACAGAATAGTTCGAGCACGACAACTAACTTGCTGTATAGATTGCATGGACACAAGAAGGAACGTTACATAAAAAATTAAAAAGAAATAGACAGTAAGTCAATGCTTGATAACCCTCTTTTTTTTTTTTTTTCCCCCACAACATTTTCCATTTCCATCCAAAATTGGGTGTTTGATTGCAAACAAATTCCATGGAATTGGTTTTCCATTTCCCACCCCCACATGACCATCTTTTCTAGCTTTTTAAGGAAAACTAATTTCTATGGTATTGCTGAGAAAATGATTTCCAAGCTTTTTTTTTTTTTTTTTTAAACTTCAGCAATGGGAACAAAATCTATCAACAATTATAAAAAAATTTACCCCTTTAATTGACAATTTTCATAAAAAACAAGACCAAAAGAACGTCAAAAAATCCAAAATTTCAACATTTTTCGGGTGGAAAATTATACCAATCAAATACATTTAATTGTTAATTCCCAAGAGAACAAGTTATAGGCAACTCAATTCCCTGAAATTCGTTTTCTTTCCACCCAAACTCTTGTTGTCTTCTTCAATTTGAAGTCTAACAATTGGTTTTTCAATGTTCATCTTATTTCGTTTGTGCTTCAAATAATTATTGAAATCTTTCCATGTGGGGGGGGGGGGGGCAGGGCAATTTTTCAAAAATTGCAACCACTTTAAAAATTTCACTCAAAATCATCATTTCGACATGAATTTCATAAAGAATCACTTGGAGTTCTTGAACTAGACTGATAACTATTTTGGAGTTTACCATTTTATAATATAAGAATCGGTTGACAAGAAACATTTTAGCCTCGGCATCCTCAATTTTATATTTTCGGTCCAATGACTCCCACAACTCCTTAGCAGTTTTCATAATACTATACACATTGTATAGCGTGTCTACTAAGCTGTTCATAATATAGTTTCAGGACAGAAAATCTAAATGGTTCCAAATATCGAGTGCACTAATTGCTTAAACGTCTCCATCACCCTCATTGAGTTTTGGAGCAATCTCAGTCAAGAATCTCGCAAAACTCAAAGTGGTCAGGTAAAATCGCATTTTTTGTTGCCACCTTTTGAAATTCAAGTCATTGAATTTTTTCGATTTTTCTCCATTATTAACCGGAACATTAATGGTATGGCTAGTTGTTGGATCCACAGTTTGACTCATAACATGGCTTGGAATTTTAGCCACAGTCTAAGCCACAACAGAGTTTGACCCTTGAGCCACAACAGAGCCCACAACCTAATTTTCAGTAGGCACAGTTTGGGTCACAGCCATGTTAGTCTAATCGGTTGCAATTTCTGAAAATCAAACGAAAAAAATTAGTTTCTAAAAATTAACAATATAAGAAACCAATTTTTTTTCTCAAAGATCAATTTTAAGTTTGTTGGAATTTAGTATTAGTGGATGAAACCAGATTCATTCATACTGTATATGTAATTTGCATATTGGATTTATGCACACCGTATATACAACATACCGTATTTACAACAATTTACTGTACTTGCCACAACATACCTTATTTGCAACAGTTTACCATATTTACATATACCGATCTTGCTTATTCCGTATATACAGTATTCTGAAAATTTAGGAGAAACTGTATTCCGTTTTCTTTTGTCAATCTGATTTTATTTAAAACATAAATAGAATGACAAAATAATAAAACTGCAAATTATATAAAGCACACGAATAAATTACAAAAATACATAAAATTGCAGGAATTAAATAAATAATGAATTAAATTTCAACCCGAGGTCTGTGGGAGCACAGTTTCCTTAAAACAGATTCACCCTTTCACTGTAAGTACTTGAGATTTAATTCGAGAGTTTGTTTCTCAGGATACGATGACAAAACTAGTAGGATCTGAGCACCACAGATACTACTCTAGCTAACTGATTAGTATCCGAACAATATTACCACCAAGACGACGTTGACAAAAATCGAGATTATGTTTGCAGACAGACGCAGAGAACAATAATATGCAAACACAGTTTTTCTCCAGTATATTTTCGTGTGTGTGTAAAATTGCTGGAAAATGAGATTTAATATAACTTAAAACTACTCATTAACTCTGTGGCAATAAACATTGAAGTTGCTTCAGTTTTTACTATAACCATTGGGATTTTAGCAATTTCAGAAACTTAAAATTCAGTTGAAGAAAGCAAAAAAAATTGGAAATGCAAACACTCCAAATGGGCCAATTTTTGCTCCATTCGATACGTCATTCGTGTACGCAGGTCATGGGTCGCGCTCACATATAAATTCAAGGCCCGAAGGCTATTTTGGTCCGCGATTTACACCCCCTGCGTGCATGTAGAGAGAGTCTCTATACTATACATGATTACACCCTGCCAATGTGTAGCCATATATAAAGTGGTTTATGCTTTCTTCATTTTCCTATGTGGGACAAATCCAATTTTCCCACATAAACCATTTTCTAATGATCAACTTTGAACTTCAGTTTCTCATTCATCCAAGCTTCATTTTTGGCAAGCAAATATATGATTTTGATATTCTCACGGAGGAGAACTCAAATCAATTTTGATCTTCCAAATTGGATCAATGGGTCCCACCGAAAATTTTGCCAAAAGTGAGTCATTTACACATTTTTTTTCCAACAATTGGTTTCTTATACTGTTAATTTTTAGAAACTAACGTAACCCAAATTGTGCCTACTGGAAATCAAGTTGTGGGCTTTATTGTGGGTCAAGGGTCATACTCTGTTGTGGCTTTGACTATGGCTAAAATGCCAAGTCATATTATGAGTTAAACTGTGGCTCCAACAGCGAGTCATATCGTTAATGTTCCGATTAATCATGGAGAAATATCGAAGAAATTCATGGCTTGAATTTCAAAAGGTGGCAGCAAAAAATGTTATTTTACTTGACCACTTTGAATCTTGTGAGATTTTTGACTGAGACTACTCCAAAGCTCAATGAGAATGAGGGAGATATTCAAGCAATCAGTGCACATGATGCTTGGAACAATTCAGATTTTCTATGTCGAAACTATATTATGAACAGTTTAGTAGATACGCTATACAATGTGTATAGTACTATGAAAAATACTAAGAAGTTGTGGGAGTCGTTGAACTAAAAATATAAAAATTGCGGATGTCGAGGCTAAAAAGTTTATTCTCGACAAATTCTTAGACTATAAAATGATGGACTTCAAAATAGTTATGAGTCAAGTGCAAGAAGTTCAAGTAATTCTTCACGAAATTCATATCGAATGGATGATTTTGAGTGAAACTTTTCAAGTGACTGCAATTATTGAAGAATTGCTCCCCGCATGGAAAGATTTCAAGAATTATTTGAAGTACAAACGAAAGAAAATGAACGTCGAAGAACTAATTGTTAAATCTCGAATTGAAAAAAAAAAACAACAAGCGTTCATAGTAGTGGAGCTTGGTCATAGTAGTAAGATCTACAAAAACAAGTCTAGGCCATCCAGTAAAAAAAAGACCAAGCAAGGACCAAAAGGTGGATTTTTTAAGAAGAAATTTAAAGGAAAATGCTTCAATTGTGACAAAGTAGGTCATAAGTCTTCAGAGTACAAATTGCCCAAGAAGAAGAAAGAAACAAATGTGGTTGATCACACGACACAAGATGTATTGGAGCTGAATCTCTCAGCGGTCATTTTTGAAATGAATATGGTGGGTTCAAACCCTAAAACGTGGTAGATTGACACCGGTGCCACGAGGTATGTGTGCTTTGTGTTATCATCAAATTATCTTTTAAATAAGGTGCCCCGAAAGAAAATGGAAAAGACCCCTTATAAGTTATGAAAAGAAAGAAAGTCTTCCTATAAATACTTACGAGTGTGGGGGTATTTTACTAAAGTGGCCGCTCTAACACCAAAGAAGGCAAGGATAGGACCAAAAACATTAGATTATATCTTCATTAGCTATGCACACAATAGTAGTGCTTATCAGTTTCTTGTGTATAATTTTAAAATCTTAGACATACACAAAAACACGATATTGAAACCAAAAAATTCTTCATTTTTTGAACATGCATTTTCGTACAAGTCCAAAGAGGAAGCAAGTTCTTCCAAACGAACATGAGACTATGAATGAAAATAGTCATGATGAAGAACTAGAAGATTAGATTGAGATTAAACGTATCAAACGAGAAAGGACGAAAAAATCGTATGGTCTTGATTTTCTAACCTATATGCTAGAAAGTGAACCTTAAAGTTATCAAAAAGCAGTGAATTCCTCGGAAGGACCTCAATGGAATGATACCATTAAAAGTAAAATAGATTTTATACTGCAAAATCATAAATCGGAGCTAGTGGATCTTCCTCCAGGAAGTAAACCACTAGGCTACAAATGGATTTTCAAAAGGAAAATGAAAGCAGATGGAATTATCGAAAAGTACAAGGCCAGATTAGTAATAAAATGTTACAAATAAATGGAAAGCATTGATTACTTTGATACGTATTCTCCAATAACGAGAATAACATCTATTAGGGTAATACTTGCTAATGCCGCTTTGCGAAATCTTGAAATACATCAAATGGATGTTAAAACTGTCTTTCTAAATAAAGATTTAGAAGAAGAAATTTATATGGAATAAGTCGAGGGGTTTTCGTCACCAAGATAGGAAAAGAAAGTTTGTAAATTGGTAAAGTCACTATATGGCTTGAAACAAGCACCCAAACAATGACATGAAAAATTTTATAATGTTATGATAGGAGTGGATTTAAAATAAATGAGTGTGACAAATGTGTGTACGTCAAAGATATGAAAGATGGTTATGTCATTTTATGTCTTTACGTTGATGAAATGTTAATTGTTTGTAGTGATAATAAGATGATTGAATCCACTAAAAATATGTTAAATTCGAGATTCGACATGAAAAATATAGGTTTAGCTGATGTTATACTTGGAGTCAAAATCTCAAAAATATCAGATGAGCTTGTTCTAAGTTAGTCACATTATGTGGACAAAATTTTAGAAAAGTTTAATAAGGATGATACTGGCTTGGCTAAAACACCGATAGATACAATTCAAAATCTATCTAAAAAAAAGGTGAAAGTGTCTCTCAAATAGAGTACTCGAGAATTATTGAAAGTCTAATGTACTTGATGAGTTGTACAAGACCAGATATAGTCTACACAGTTAGTAATCTGTGTAGAAAATGAGTAATCTAGGAGCTGATCACTGGAAAGGAATAGTAAGAGTATTAAGGTACTTAAGATATACTCGTGACTATAGACTGCATTATACCAAATATCCAGCGATCATTGAAGGATATAGTGATGCTAATTTGATATCTGATATAAAAAACTCGAAGTCCACCAGTGGATTTATGTTCACATTGGGAGGTGCTGTCATATCGTGAAAATTCTCTAAGCAAATAGTTATAGCCAGATCTACAATGAAATTTGAGTTTATAGCTCTAGATAAATGTGATAAAGAGGTCAAATGGTTACGTAACTTCTTAGAAAATATTCCAAGATGGTCAAAATCTGTACCAACAATTCACATATGTTGTGAAAGTCAATCAGCAATAGGAAGGGCACAGAGTAACATGTACAATCGTAAGTTTAGACATCTACATTGTAGACATAATATCATAAGACAACTACTCTCAACTGGAGTTATCACTATTGACTATGTAAGGTCAAAAGATAACATTGGGGATCCGCTAACCAAAGGGTTAAACAAAGAGTTAGTTGAGAAATCATCGAAAGGAATGAGATTTAAACCTTTGAATAGATAAGTCATTACAAAGGAAACCCAACCTAGTTGACTAGAGATCCCAAGATCTAAGTTCAAAGGAACAATCTAATTGTAAAGACATAATAAAATCACTATGGGGTCTTACCTCCTCTCCATTCCTATGATATATCAGTGATGCCCATAAGGATAAAGAATGAGCAATAGGCTTTAAATGATTCTTATGCGTTGAAAATCAAGCTAAATAATGTGGGTTACTTGTGATAAGAAATTACCTATGTGAGAGAGAAGTGGGGTCGTTTTAAAGAGAATTGTGTGGGGCTCAATTCTTAAGAATTCTCATAGAGCCAGGCAGATGTTCATGGCTAAAACAAACATAATAATGAGAATTGAATTGTGTTAGGAAGAATTTTGTGTGGAATATATCATTGTTTACATAAACAGCAGAACAATTCAAGAACAACACGTCTACTAATCAGCTAGTAAAGTAAATATCCTTTTACAAGGGAAGGTTCAAAGGGTAATATCTACTTATCCTATGTAGGCTTCAACCGTTGAACTTTATCGTCAAATCTTGTGTCTCACGGTCTCGTGTCTCTCCCAATTTTCATTCATCTGGCAGATTGTTGGAAAAAATGTGTAAATGACTCACTTTTGGCACAATTTTCGGTGGGACCCGTTGGTTGAATTTGGAAGATCAAAATTGATTTATGTTCTCCTTCGTGAGAACATTGAAATCATATATTTACTTGCCAAAAATGAAGTTTGGATGAATGAGAAATTGAAGCTTAAAGTTGACCATTGGAAGATGGTTTATGTTGAAAAATTGGATTTGTCCTACACAGAAAAATGAAGAAAGCATGAACCACTTTATATATTGCTGCATATTGGAAGGATGTAATCATGTGTAGCATAGAGACTCTTTCTATGTACGGGCAGGGGGTGCAAATCACAGATCGAAATAACATTTGGATCTTGAACTTATGTGCGGGTGCGATCTGCGTACACGAATGTCGGACCGAACGGAGCAAAATTTGGCCCATTTGAAATGTTCACATTTTGCAATTTTTTTGCTTTCTCCAGTTGACTTTTGAGTTCCTGAAACTGCTAAAACTCTAATGATTACTGCAGAAACTAAAGTAACTCCAATGTTTATTACCACAGAGTTAATGGGCAAATTTAAGTTCTATTAAATCTCATTTTCCAGCAATTTTACACACATGAAAATATACAGGAGAAAAATTGTGTCTGCATATTATTGTTCTCTGCGTCTGTCTACATACACAATCTCGATTTCTGTCAGCGTCGTCTTGGTGGTGATATTATTCGGATACTAATCAGTTCGTCAGAGTAGTATCTGTGGTGCTTAGATCCTACTAGTTTTACCATTGTATCCTAAAAACAGACGCAATGATTAAATTTCAAGCACTTATGGTGAGGGGGTGAATCTATTTTAAGGAAACTGTACTGGCACAGGCCTTGAGTTGAAAGTTCATCCATTATTTATTTAATTCCCGTGACTTTATCTATTTTTGCAATTTATTCGTGTGCTTTATACAATTTGCAGTTTTATTATTTTATCGTTCTATTTATGTTTTAAATAAAATCAGATTGACGAAAGAAAATAGAATACAGTTTCTCCAAAAATATTAGAATACTGCATACACGTTTATGCAAGACCGGTATATGCAAATATGGTAAGTTGTTGCATATACGATATGCTATTGCAAATACGATAAATTGTTGTAAATATGGTATGCTGTTGCATATACGGTATGAATGAATCCAGTTTCATCCACTAACACTAAATTCCAACCTTTTTCTTGAGATTAAGTTCCGCGATCTTCATTTTGACATATGCATCAAGCTTCAAGGTTTTTTTTTTTAATATTATTATAATGACCGTGGATATCCAGGCCAGTTTAACCGCGACATACAAGTTAACCTTTATTACATCTCAACATTTGATTATCAACGTAGTTGCATCACCTAGCACATAATTAGCATCATTTTCTGTCTTATCAATGGTATCTTAAGTAAGCATGGTTATACCTCTTGAATTTGGGATTTTAGTTATTGTTTAAATTTTGAGGCGTTTTACATGTTGCTTTAGGTCACATACATTATATGGGGCAATTTACGGTAAAACTTTGGTAGAACTATTGCTCAACTATAACAAGTTTCTCGTTTTCCATATATGTTCACAGGCAATGATGCACATTGTCAAGGAAAAACTCAGATGGTAATAGCCGAGCTCCCAAATAAATTGACAAGTGTGTGTCGTTCTACTTCAAAGTCCATTATACATTCGATGTTGACATCGAGCTTCTGTTTAAAGAGGGAACTATGCAAAGTTAATGAATCAACATTGACGCTTGTGCTTGAGATTGAGGTTAGTAGAATGGACGTTCTAACTATCAACAATAACCAATTCATTTAAAAAGATCAAAACTATGGAAGTTTTGTTGACCTCTTAACTTAGTTATTTCTCATTTGTTACATGCTACACATAAAGGACAATGTGAATTCTAAGTTTGGACATGGAGTCTTATGATGTGCTAATTCATTTGATTTGTTAAGTCAAGTGCAATTTAGCTAATGTCCTAATTTTTATTGAGTCTAAACGTTGAAATATCCCAAAAAAAAAAGGTCCTAAAAATTGAAAAATATAAATCTTGTTGTATGAACTACTGCTATTTGATTAAGTATTTATATCCAGATTTTACTCTTGATAATTGAATGATATTTTTGATATATTGCGCAATCTACTTCAAATTCATTTATTTTCCAAACCTTTGAGCACTTAGCCAGATCAATGAATTGATTGAGACTTGAGTGATTATATGCATTAGAGATATAGAGCTACCGTATATTTCATCCAGGAGAAATCACAAATTTTGACCGAGCGTTAGGAGATGAGATTGGGGTGCTCGCATAATTCTATTTTGTCAAAATTTAAAAAAGTTAGTTTGAACAAGATAAACTACAATACAATAGTGAAGTCCTAGCATCACAAGTTTATTGGTTACAACGAGTACTTGTTTCTATTCATTTTTAGTAGTTTTAGTTCAAAATCACACTTCAAAATATTTTTCAAATAAATTTAGGACCATCAATTCAGTAGCTAGTAAAGCAAAACTTGTAAGATGAATACTCGACTCACAATCTAATTTTTTTACTTATCGTTGTATTGTGTACTTACAATTTGGAAAACATATATGGTGTTAAATGTAGTTTATTGAGAAGTATCATAGAGCAACTTTTTTGTAAAATATAAATAAAATAATAAAATCGTAATAATTTAACGATTGAAAATATAGATTACACGTATAGATTCTTGACGGCATAAAGGAAACAGGCATCACTGCAATATAAAAACATTTACAACTTATTCTACTTAATTATTATTTTTACGTGTTTATTGTTGAAACTAAGCTCTTCTTGACTGTTATGACACGCAATGAATCCCTACGATCGCTGTAAATTTCAAAAATTTTAAATGTATTGGTCTTAAGTTTGCAAGAAACTAGTTGCCCATCGCTGCCTTCCATAAGAAGAGTATAGTTCTTCCAAGATGATAATGAGCACCTAACGAGAATAGGCCCTACTGTGAATTGTTTGATCCAAGATTCCTTCACACCCTATTCCTTCATCACCCAAATGTCAATAAGTTATGGTTCTGTCTCCATGCTTGTTAATGAACCATGGCAAGGTACTCATTCAAAACCACCAAACTAGAATCTTTTCCATCATCCTTCGAAGTGTCTGAACTGTTGGTTCTGGAGTATAATTAGAATTACCTTAACGTAATTTGTACAGCAAAACAGTACGATCATCAGGATCAGAAAATTAAATTTCAGCTTACCGACTTCACAATGGTTTTCGGTAAATAAATATACCACATTCATCACCTTGCGGAATAGATCGTGAATATACTAGGTCCAGTATTAATTAAGATGCGGGTCCCACTGAAATTTGGGTTCAAAGTTGAACCATTCACTACCATTTTCCCAACATGAACAGCCTTATGGAAAGTCTATGATAGTGAAAACCTCACTACTTATTATGAAACAAAGAATAATTCGACTAGCATATGGCCTTCTTGATGAAATGTGACATGCTCCATTAAAGAACAATTCAAACCATTGGTCAATCGGAATTCTTGGCACTCTAGCATCAATTTATCTCCAGGAATCAGTACTTAAAACATTGCAGTCGTTAGTACATGGATCGAAGCCAAACCCCGTCCCGAATACTATCGGTCTAAAACCATGCAGGCATGGAAAAGGACGGTCAGGGAGTAAATAAAATTCTTGTAACACGGGATTACGCAGAACGATGGTGTAATAATTAGTAATGCAAATCAAACCATTGCATGGACCCAAAATTGGCAGTTCTGTTCGTTCATCAAAATACGGAATTCTGACATTTGTTGATACTTGGCTAAGAGAATCCTCATTTGAATGCAAAGAGATCACATGTTGGTTCTCTTTTTGCACATAACGGCAGATGAGGACTATTTTATCTTTGTTACATTCAAAATGCATAGCAATGAACTTGGTGCTCTTTATGAGTTCTCTCCAAGTTTTAGAAACACATCTAAATCGAATCAAAGATTTCACAGACAACATGAGAAGAATTTCTATTAGCAAATCTTCGGGCAATTCTTTCCAATTTGCTATTTTTACATCACACATAAGTGCATCTTCCCTGAAATTTATCATTTCTACATTTTTTATACAATTTTTCCCCTTTTTTCCCCTTTGCATTTCGTTTAAAACATTTAAAATCTTACCTTATATAACTCTTCTTATGTAATATGGAATATTCTTCCGCCTAATCATTAAATGACAATTATCTGTAGGATTATAAATATGATTAAATTATACACATGTCAATTTAATTGTCATTTAAAATATTTTCTACATGAACATATGAGTTTAATTTCAAAAGGAATAATGCTATTTGCAGTGAAGACTACCAGCAGTCACCTTATGTGACGTACAACTAGTAGTTTTTCATTTGATGTATAATTCAAAAAATTAATTACCATATCTATGTATCAAATACCAAATTATAAGTGTATGCCACATAAGGCGACTACTGACAGTTTTCACTACGAATAGCATTACTCTTTCAAAAGACATAATTTTACGTTTTGAATAAGGGTTAGGTGAAACGTTTAATGAATATTATTTTTTTTCACAGGAAAAAGGTTAATCAGTTTCCTAAATATTCAATATTATTCATCACACTGAATTGCTTGTGGGAATAAATGTCATTAGGTCCATTCTTAACTCCTAGATATTTTCACAGTTTATTCGACATATTATTCCTATTAAATCCTGGATTAGATCAATTTTAATCTTTATTAGATAGAATCCAGCACCAAACACACCAAGGGCGAAGCCTTTCACATTTCAGTGCGAGCATTTGCCACTTTTGGCCTAGGCCCATACTCAATCCAATTCCATGGAAATTATAGCCAGAGCGGTATTATAAGATCAATCTTCATTTGTAAAGGATTAAGTTTGTTAATACAAAAATAAAGTTTTAATTAATTAAATATTAAGATATATATGTATATATATATATATTTATTTATTTATTTATTTATTTACTTATTAACTGTAACCATTCCCGTTCTTTATGTTAAAACTGGAGAGAGAAAATTTTTAAATAAGGCAACAATATCTTTCGAAAATTGCTTAACCACAATGTGCAATCTCCCAAAATCAATCCACCTAAATTGATACCTACCCAAATCATAGAAACCGCCCTTCAACTTAGGCAACGAAACCCCATATCACCGCCCTTCATCTATCTCAAGCAATGAAACACAAGGGTTTGAGAATGCCGAAAACAAGAAGTTGTGATAAGAGGTGATAATCGAAGAACGGAGGTTCATTCATCTGGCTCCACAAGACCAAAAATCGGAAAGAAGGCTCGAGATGAAACCCTGAGACGAAAATCAAAGAATGTAAGTGTTCTGAGTATTTTTTCAGCATATGGGTAATTGATTTTTGAATTTGTTAAGTTATTTCGAATGGCATTGTGTTACTTTCGTTGGAATATGTTCAGTTGTGACCTATTGTTTTGATTGGTATGACTGCTATGTGTTTGATGAATTGAATCTATACAATATTGTGACCATTGTTCGATTAGTCCTTGATATGGGCTGTGACTGTAGTGTGTGAACTTCATATATGGGTAATTGATTGTGGCGTGTGACGACAGTGTGTAAACTTCGCACATGGGTAATTGATTTTTGAATTTGTTGAGTGATCTTGAACGTCATAGTGCTATTTTCGATCAGTATGCTCTGTATGACTACTATGTGTTCTGTGTATTGAATGTGTACAATATTGTGACCAATGTTCGATTAGTCCGCGACATGGGTTGTGACTATGGTGTGTGAACTTCCTATAGTTTGTGATCGAACCTACAAATTGTGTAGAGTGTCTGGCAAGTTTTCTGATATAGTTCTTATAATTTGCTGTCCGATTTCTCGTAGACGATTGTGTGTACAACGTGAAGTGAATGTGACCTCTATGTGTGGAATGAGCAACCTGTGTCTCAATTCTACAATCCTTGTTTACTTTGTGACATGGCGTTGAAATTGTTTTTATACAATATATGTGATGGAATGAGAAGATGTTTTGAAGATGCGAAGTGAATGTAGCCTATGTGTGTGGATTGAGAAATCTGTGTCTCAGTTTTACCAACCATGTTTACCTTGTGACATGGTGTTGAATTTGTTTTTACACAATATATGCGATGTATGCACAAGATGTTTGAAATATATTTACACTTTTTCATAAATGTTTTGCAGGAATGGAATTACATTATCCTCAAATACCAATGGTTCTCGGGTAAAATTACCACGAATGTGACAAAGAATGTTTTGACAAATTTCCAACTGAAGTTCATTGACGAAATGAAGGTTATTTTGGCAGACACATGTTTTTCATATTACATGGATTGCTAGGAAATTGTTGTGCACCGCAACTTATACACTATTTTTCGTTTAGGAGGTGAAGCAACCAAATCATAATGAGACGTGGCTTAAGGTTGAAAATAGATATTGGCGATTCTCATTGTGTGAGTTTGTTTGGTCACAAGGCTTAGATGTAATGGTAAGGACGTTAGGATAGTGCTTGAGAACATCCTTTCCAGGATTAAGGAAACATATTTTGGGGATTTAGAACTAGTTACAAATGACAATGTGCGTGATGTATTTTTAAATTTGTCGGATGTAGATGATCATGATGTCATGAGTATTGGGATTCTATATTTCATTAAGTCATTCTTGTTCTCTACGTCCTACAAGAAGGTTGTCGAAAATTATTTTTTTCTTTAGTAAAAGATTTTATTGTGATGGAGAGGTTTCCATAGGGTAAGGATTTATTTGAGATGTCTATAAAATCTCTGAAATAGGGTTTGGGACGTAGAAGTCCCCACTACAGACTAAAGGGTTTTTTGGTTGCATTTCAAATTTGGATTTATGAGTGCATTCCAAGCCTCAATGGACCTGTGACCAATAGGGTGGGGAATAGGCACCCCCACATTATGAACTGGACGTCGCATAAACAACCGTCTGCAGGCAAATTGGATGAAGAGGTCTTCTCCCATTCCGATGTGTGTAAATGCTTTGATTTTAAATGTAGCTCACTGCTATCGTAGTCACTTATCACTGATCTCAAAATCATAACGTACTGTCCTAATGTTTTAGATTACATGTGATCTCGAACTTGCATCATTCAGTCACATTTTAGACAATTCTCATGCGTATCAAATCACACACATGAAGAACAAGCATAATTATGATGTGATGACATTCAGTTTCCCTAACACGATAATGTTATCTAACATGTTCAAGTCACAGTCCCTGATAGTCAATATATGGTTGGACGACTAATATGTTGGTCAATTATATTATGGCTGTAGATTGAAGTATGTTACATTACCCCATTTGAGTACGAGATGGCATCTCCATATATGAGTGGTGTTCCATACAACAAACCAATCCAACCAAATACAGTAGGTGACTTTTGCTCTTAACATCCAGGCCATGAAGGCACAAGTGTGTCTGTGCAGTCTCATATGTCCACCACGAATTTTCAGTGATTACAGATGGACAAAAAGGTCATTCAAGTGATGTTGAATCCGACTACGATAATGATTTTGTTGATACACCACCGAAAAGGCAGAAGACATCAATGTATTTCCACCCATTGGTCGAAGAGCACACAACACAAGAATATTTTTTGAATGAGTCAGAAGGGCTGACACCAATACTCTAATCAAGACGCAGGAAACATGTTGATGTGAGCCCGCGTCGTCAGTCGCTACCAAATCCACAATCAATATTGAAATCATCCCCAAGAAAGCCAAAGTAAGGTTTTGGATTTATCCCAATGAACTTGGAACCAAGCAACCCGAATCACTGACGATGTGCGGACCTCTTGATTACGCAAATTAATTGAATTTTACCCGATTTTGTAGATCTGACCTAATAACGTTGAATCAAATAACCGTTACAATCATATAGATATGTCGACCTTTTGAGTACAAAGAATTATAGAATCAAAGCCCAAGTTTGAACGCCACCAGACTATTAATCTTGATAAGTTCGATTTTGTTCCATTCAGAACAAGAATTGAAGCAAACCTTTCAAAGAGAAAATTCTCTATTTTAATTCATCATGTCAAAAGTTCTGAATATAATGAAAAATATAATCCCTATTTATACTAAAACCCTAGAATCTAATTAAAATTGGAAAAAATGTCCAAAATAACTTAAATATGGTAAGATTAGACTTATGATCAAAATAGGAAACTTGCGAAATTTCTGAAAATTCTATCCCGAAACTGCCTTATGCAGATCACATCACATGCATTGATGCTGAACACAATGTAAGTTCATTTATATGTGTGAAAGATATAGGGTATGAATATGTCACATAAGTCACAGTCGTTCTCATTGAAGGCATTTGCACTATTCCATTACAGGTGGTTGACCAGTTGAAAAAGGAGTTGAGTGGTCAAATCACTGAACTCCAGTGTAAGTTATCGATTTGACAGTGCAGCTTAATGATGTAAAGTCACAGTTATCATCCTTAAAGTGAGATGAGAACAGCAAGATTGATCAAATTATTTGTATGCAAGGTGATATTCGATCGGACATGGCTGAAATACGGTCAAGCTTGACTTTTTGTCCAATTTTGTGATTGCATTACTATCAAGTACGATGGATGCGATATTTCAAAAAACTACATTGCCAATTGATATTGTATTACATCAGGTTACCAACATTGAACAAACAATTGACAAGAAAGGCAATGACAAGATGGTTCGCTAATGACATCGAATATCCATACTTTCCTTCGACCCCATCTTTTGATTTGGGAATTACTTCAACACTAATCAATTCAACCATTTTCAACATGCATGATATGTTTAAATCCAAATAAGTACAGCAGTAGGTTGATGCTGCTATAGCTGGTGTGGTAAAGAAGACTGATGTTGAAGAGCTAGTTAGCATGATGACGAAGACCATGACCAATGAGCAGGAGGTATTTACAGATCCTTTGGCATACGTATTTTTGCATGATCACAAACATATGTCGCCACTGACATCTTAACACGACAAGTTTAGCACAGGTCACAGATATAATAGTCATGTACACTTGTTATTATCCAATATATTTGTGCACACGTTGTAGGTCACACAAATTTTCGTATAAGTCACAACATTCTGACATTTTTATGACAGTGTCTGCACAAATATATAATATCACTTTCTTCGAATAGATTCATTGTTTTCCAACATGCAAGATTCTCTTCCTTTCGCACCGACATCTAGTTTGCCAATTAAAAGAGCTCTTAGACCCACACGAATTCTGCGATCCGCATATGTTACGGAGGCTGAAGAATAAAGTAAGCATTCTAATGGTGTTATCGTATTTGACAAGCATGACAAGCAAGCAGATGAGGCTAATGTAGTTGTGTTTCAAAATTGGTTTAACAGAGATTACAAACCAAGAAATAAGTGTGTATCATCTTCATGGTCGTGTGCTTGGATTATTTCTAATTCACTGGGGGTTTAAATTAGTATTTAACCATTTTTTTTCGGTTTCAGAAAGAAGTTTAACGACACAGATGATATTATTAGACCGCCTTTTTTAGTCAGTTCATTCCCGATGCTCAAAAATATGGTAGCATAAACTTATTTATTCGGAATCTTCATTGACTGGCACGATACGATCCGTAATTTAATAGTCACATTGCATATAATCATGTGTACAGCTCATAAGTCACATGTCATAATTCACAGTTTGGTTACATCTTAATTCACATGTCACAGATTTGTGACCTGCTATCCCTGGTCACATGTCACAAGTTTGTGACATGATAGACCACAGGTCAATGATGGAAGGTCACTAATTTGTGTATGTCGGCACATTAAAAAGGTCACAATTGCTGTTTTCGGTCACTAGTCGTCGATTTGCACAAGTCACAAGTCTCAGTACAAATAATAATAAACTTACAAGATTTGGTCACAGGTAGGTTACATCTAAGTTCACATGTCACAGATTTGTGACAACCATCTCTGGTCACATGTCACAGGTTTACTCAGTTCATTTGTCGAATATTTGAGACAAATTTTTGACCACAAGTCACAACTTTATACGCGCTGGCATATTCTGCCATTTTTATTCACTAGTCACAGGTTTATAGCTCATAAGTTACATGTCACAGGTCACAAGTCTTAGTGCATATAATCATAAGATTTGTGGTGTCATGAAGTTATTTTGGTGGCATAGGTCGCAGGTAGGTTACATCCGAGTTTACAAACCATAAATTTTGTGACATACCATCCTTGATCAAATGTTACAGGTTTGCTCAGTTCATATGTCGAATATTTATGACACAGTTGTTGACCACTAGTCACAGTTCACAACTTATACGAGCAATCACATTACACAGGTCACAACTGCCGTTTTTGTTCATTAATCACATGTTTGCAGAGGTCATAGATATTGGACCCCAGGTCACAACTTTATGACTTTAAGTCATTAGTCACCGAATTATGACACGATTCTTGAACACACGCTACATGTAAATGATCATAGGTTATAGGTCAATTACCACAGGTCACAAATAATGCATCTGGAACTTTGGTTATTGATCATAGATCACGGTTCATTGACCCCAGTTCACAATTTCACTTTACACACATCGTCGTTGACTATTCACAAATCACATCTATGTTACAAATGCATTTCTATGTTCATATTAACAATGCTAATTAACTGCTTTTCATATTTTACAGCATATTGGTGCATGTTTTTATTACTTGCGGTAGTTTGCGAAACGAAGTCAGGATGCGAAGTTGAGTGCTACAACAAATAACACCCTCTTTCAAGCTAAGATAAAAAAAAACATATTTCCTTAGTTCCAGAAAGATCCAAATGTGATAATGACATATTCATATGTTGTAGAGGTCGCCACCAATAGACGTTTAGAATTCAATCGTCTGTGGGCTGAAGTTGAATATGTGCTTATCCTTGTTTTGCCCACAAATCGTGCACACTAGATGTTTTGTTGCCTAACATAAGAAATCATAAAATGTACGTATTCAATTTCAGCTACAAAACCTATCGTGAACAAATGGTTCTTGCCGAGATTGACCCATTCGCCAGAATTATCCCATGTTTGTTGCTTGGTTTGGACATCTGGAATCGAACTTCTGTTGATCCTGGTAATGATCTAATGGGGTTAATAGTGTTGCTTGCTGATAACATTCCGTATCAACAGAATGAGTATGACTATGACCTGTGTTTGTTTTATAATTTGTTGCTCCAAAAAGTTTTGTTCAATACAACGTCATCTCGGATGTGCTACCTTGTGAAAAGGTTTTCAATCATGATTGTGACTTTGTTTTCAATCATGATTGTGACTTTTTCGTTATTAAGTACACAGAATACATGCTACATAACGACATGAAGTCCATGCCGATGAATTTTGATGCTAGTCGAGTTAGATTGGACATTGCTATTCGGCTGTTTAAGCATAAGGAAATCAAGAAGCAAACAAAGCTGCTACAGCATAAAGGAGAGAGCATTGTTGTAGAGTGATTACAGAAAGTTAGTGTAGTGGCTAGAATACTTTAGGACGATTTATGTTACCGCAATAGATGGGAATTCATTTTGTTCACGTGGGTAGAAATTTCTCAAAGTTTAAGAATATGTTTTGAAATAGAAAGCTTGATCATGTGGCTAGAATATATTTCCCAACCTTTTGTTCAATTGACTTTGTGTCTTGGTATAGGTGTGGTGAATGTTTTAATAATACTTTGGACGTCACATATATTCATGTGCATAGGTCATGTATCATATCTTTATGTGCACATGTCACTTTGTATGTCACAGGCTGCTTACTTGGATGGGTCGGTCATAAGACACAGAGTTGGATAGACTTGTCACAAGTCACTTGTCTATGTACGTAGGTGTACATGTCACAACTCACATACTCAAATGTGTTAGTTTACGTATTCGTATGCAGGTGTCACAGCCTTACGCTTACACTCCACATGTCATTTCGACAGGTCACATACATATGCGTAGAGGTCACAACTGAAACGACAAATGCCTATGCACACACAATACTTGTCACATTTTATCTAGTTACAAATCGCTGACTTATGGTCACATGTCATAGTATTTTTTCATTGATCACATATTTGTTTGATTATACCACAAGCTATGTATTGTTATAGTTCACATGTGTTCGCAAGTCACAAAGTATATGCTCATACATAGTGGTTCACATATTAGGTGCAGAGGTCACAAATGTACGTACCACAAGTCACATATTACAGTCTTATATGTATAGGTCATATGCATATGTGCATAGTTCACAAGTCAAGCAAATTAGGTATCTGCACATACAAAAATAGTTCATATATAGCAACTTTGCATACAAAACAATTCATTTATAGCAACTTTGCATACACATTTCACTTTTCAGAAGAACTCAATTAGAGCAATCCATATCTGTTTCACAATTTATGTGAAAAATATACAAACACGAATGTTATGCAGAAGTTCACATATATTTTTTTCATTTGTCACTGATCAATTACATACTTTCATAACACTCTTTGTCAATTTCCAAAGGCAAGTCTAAGTTGTGCACATGTGATAGCGTTGACCAGCTAACGAATCAAATAGTAAATAATATAACGTCACTACCATTAAAATTTCACAAAATTTGGGATTTGTTTTGGATTAAAGAAAGCAAGTTGTTGCACGTTCTGCGGTTGTGACAACTTCCTTCATAACGTCCATATTTCACAGTTTGTTTCCCTTCTGAGTATGATATTATCCTCTTTTCAGCAGGTCTTCCTGAACTTCTCTTTTAATTAGGTGCCAAGACAATTATGACTTCAACTTCTTTGGGCATAGTCCACTCATTTGAATTTCCAACTGGGTATACCGTGTGTTGGTACACATTCATGTATGTCTCTCGTGTGTAGAAGTATGAACAATAATCGTATAGGTCTCCTTTAATTGTTGCTATTACAGCCAACACATGTGGACATGGCATTTGATCAACTTGAAGCATCTGACATGTGCAAGTTCGTCTCTCTAAATCAATGACAAATGATGATTCTTCGTTAGCAACAGAAAATATTGTCTGCGTTCGCTGGAGAAACCTGCTCACAAAGAATAGCACAATGTTAGGTACCATATCTTAAGTACTGGATTTTTCATCAGGTCACACATATATGATCTCATGTAACAAATGTCGTCGTTACTCTCATGTTCCTCAAAACCGTGCTCACCTCTCTCATCAATTTCCTGTATTTGGTGGACAATTTTGTGAATGTGTCATTTGCAGTGTCCCTATTTTTACAAAACCAAGACTGTATTGTTTGTCTCAACGAATCCAATAAAACTACGATAGGATAGTTCTTTCGCTGCTTTTATGACTACTTTAAATAATTCCATTTTATTAGAGGTCATTGTGGGATACCTATTTGTAGGCATGTGAAGTCATGACCACCTTTTCGATCCAACTTCATTCTACAAAGTCAAAGCATTATTAGATTGGAAGGCATACAATAATCGCGATAGTATATACTAATAAAAAGTAAAATCTTACATGATAACCCCTAATTTTCTTGTGCATTGTGTCCAATTGTTGCATGTTGTACTTGAAATCCGACGAAGTACATGCACAAATAGCTGAATTGAACGCTTGCATTATGTTGTGACATGATTTACCAAAATGGGATTTTATATTTTATAGTAGATGATACGAATAGATTCCATGGCTTGTCCTTGGATAAACCCGTTCAATTGTGTTCTTTTATACTGTTATGCCGATCTGATACAAAATAAAGTCCTTCCCTGTTACCATAAGCACTCTTCAAGTTTTCTAAAAACCATGTCCAAGATCCATCATTTTCGTTATCTCCAATTCCAAATGCAAGTACAAAAATGTTGTTGTTAGCATCCTGTGTACATGCTGTAAATAGAGTGCCCATTCAAGTACGTGTCATCAACAAAAATTACGGGCCTACAGTGGACCTATCCCCAAATTGAAGCACCAAGTGCCATGAAACAATACTTGAATCTGTTGTGACCATCAATCTCCAATTTTGTGACCGTTCCAAGATTTGTCTATTCAAGCATAAAAAAGTATATTGGTAGCTGCCTGAATGATTCTGTTGGATCCTCCTAATTAATCTCAAAGTTTTTTCCCTAGATTTCCATGCTTTAACATAGTTCAACGTAACCCTATATGTATGCAACAAATCGTTACATATATCATTCAGAGTGTTTATAGTATGCAACGATGTATACTATAATTGATGCATGAGGACACGATAGATGTTGACACTTGCCTGTGAGATCCTAAAACTACGTTTGAAACACATGTGTGACCATCAGTTATCTTTTGAATCTTGAAAATCTCTATTTTTTCCAACATTGAAGACCTACATATCCAACTGCACTCATCATTTGAGCACTTGATAAGGTACTCTTTCTTGTTTGATCAAACTACCACATATTCAAACATGTTTTGTATGGCAAAGAAAGACATGCTCAATTTCAGAACTTCCTTGTCACGAAACACTCTGCCTTATTCTATACTCATAACATCAGGAACGGATACCATTGTGACCACACTTTCGTCAATGTGCCCTGATGGTTTTATAACTGCATCACATATTTCATTTGTTATATGATGCAATGGATATACCACTGCACTCGATTGTTCGTTAGGTGCAATCAGCTTGGTATGTAAAATTGAGCGATTCTTGTCATATTTCTATAGATATCACCTCAATGGTTATGGGATATTTGGAAGGGTCACGATCGATACCTTCGAGAGTCATGTACGACATAACATTACTGTCACTACTTATTTTGATTGGTGGCAGATCAATGTTTAGTATGTAGTTCATTGTGACTGCCACCTTCATAGGATCCAAACAGAACTATGTCACTATTATTTCCACAAGCTTTAAATAACAACAATTATGATCAATCATCACCAATGCTAATTGTGATTCGTATAACAAGCAAACGTGCACATATCTCATTGCTGCAAAATTGTACAGGAAAACTGTCAGTCTCAGATACGAATATCGATCACAAAATGAGATGGAAGTATCAGATACGGTTACATTTGATATAATATTTGGCACGGATAGTAATTACGATTTCATACACAATTAAAGGTCACATACATACATTTGGATAGCATAGACATAACATTAACAAAGAAATAAATCCCAGACACTTATTGAGGTCAAAAATCTAAAAGTATGTTACATATCTTCCATGAAATGATACCAAGTCCACATTCATAATGCAGCTTCCCCAATGGACGACTAAATCGTAATGCTTGAATGTGACGAGTCACACAATAACATGCCCAAACATTTGCCAGTTGATTTTGAGCCCAAACGATGAATTCAGTCGCATTCATACGAACACAAGGGTGGAATCATAGACCTGCCTATAATGTAGATTCTAAAAATCTCAGCTAACAAGGATGGTTGTTTGATTCGGGATCACTAATACCAATTGCTGTGACGGTCTATTTTGATTACATTAATTAGCAACTCTGACGGACTATAATCGCAAAAATTTCATTTTTGTGGATTGCTTGCACTTTTTATTGGACATGGCGTCGACTTGTGATAGAAATTTCTGTTGAAATTGTAATGAATTGCTTATTTTTAGGAGCTATCTGCAATCATACTCTCTCTCTCTCTCTCTCTCTCTCTCTCTCTCTCTCTCTCTATATATATATATATATATAAAATTAAAACCTGATTTATGAATATGAAATGTTGTATGTTAAAAGCTTGTCTTATGTATTGTTCCTTTTTTTTTGGTTGAAGTATTGAGTATCTCATTTATTTATAGCCCAACCCATATACTAGTTTACCTCAACCCAAATTGAAAAAGTTGAAACCCAAGAGATTATAACCCATTTATTTTCACTGAAAATATTTTCAAAGTTCATTTCTTTCCTTAAACCCATATTTTTTTGGACCCTCAAATTTGGAGCAAAAAATTTCTTGATTTAAATATTGGAAATATTGTGATGGATTCTTGAAATCTTGATTATTGTCAATTAGTTTAACATTAGTGCTGATTTTCAGGTGTTCTACTAGTTTGTAAAAATTAGTCGTTATTTTCTTATCAATTAGTATTTAATTGTCACTTGTGGTTTATTTTAGTGTGAAATGCCAATGAAGAGATTCTTTAAAAGAAAATTGTTCATAGAAAATATTGATGAGGAGATATTGATTAAAATAGATTTTGATACTGCACAACTTGCTACTAATCCTAAAATAAGGAAGAAGGTGATCATCTTATTAGTGTTGTCGTTATGTCATTTTTAGCATTGTTGTAATATCATTAAATCCATGCTCGAAAAGTTCGACTTTAATTAAATTTTGCTTGCACTGAACAACATTTTTGGCTCCGCCCCTGAAACACACCCATGATGAATCGAGTATTTTAATTAACGGTAGGTATAGACAAATATGCATAGTGTCATTGAAATTAGGCCGAGCCTGTTCAGAATGGAATTTTTTGAAATGGAATCAGCAATACCATGACTAATATGGTATTTATTGGGTCCAAGTCTCCGATTTAGTTTTCCATCTGAAAATTCTAATTTTACTTTCACAGTTGGAATAGTGGTCCAACTGCAAAGGAGATTTCTTATTGTTTTAGCTTTAATTATTTATATTGACATACTCATCCAGGGTAAAGTTAGGGTGTAACTAAAGAATAAATTTTAATAGTAAATTATGGTTTCTTAAATTTCAATACTATAAAATCCTAGAAATGAGAATTGAATCATCAAAGGCAATAATTATGGATTTTCATGATTATAAGAAAAAATGTGGTTTTAGAGAGAGGATTGGTAACGTTTTGGTTGGGTATCAATGTTCATGTGGCTGCTTCACGTAAATGATTACTCATATATATTTCTTTGAGATATACTAAATCAAAAGTTAATAATTGGAAAATCCTTTATAAATGTTAAGATTCTGAAGGTTTTTTTGGAAGCAACTTTCTTGACCACTCTATCATATTAATATGTGCATTTGTTATTAGTTATTTTTTTCTCCCACTTAATCTTTTATGGATATTTTTCGGCTGAAATAATTAGTAATTAAAATTCATGCTTCCATAACGTCATTGTGCATATACATATGTTTTTCCTTCATCATTTTACAAGTAATTTCATTTATGGTAATTGTTAACGTCATATTTAATGGGGGCATTTTCTTGTTTATTTTTTCTGCATTAAGACCATCAATACCACGAGCATGCTTGATCATTAAAAGTTGAGGGGGGACAACTGCTCTTACTTTCATGTATAAGACGCGATAGTCTGGTCGAGAAGTGATTCAAATGCAACTTCAATCAATTTGAAAATTTACTAAGTTAATTTAATTAATTTGAATAGGACTGGACGTGCTCCGATTCGGTTCGATTCTAAAAAAAATCGAATTGTACTCGAAATTTTCAAGTATTTAGTAAATAAAACTATCTGGTTCAAATTTAATTATGGAAACCTTCGGATTGTGTTTCATTCGGTTCAGTTCGATTCGATTCCACTATAATTAATTTCTTAATATTTACAAGACTATATTAATTCAGCTAATGACAAGTTCAATTTTAGCTCTTACAAAATAACGTAGTCCAATTTTATGTGTTTTTTGCATCTCTCTTTGCTAGTTCTTCATAGATTTTATTGTTAAAATTACAGGAAGAAAAAGATAACGAGCTCACAATAATTAAGAGAGACGCTATCGAACTTTAATTTGATTTCTTTAAAATGGTAGAAGCTATTACTGTTGTAAAATAATAGATTTGGGCAGAATTTGGGTCAAAATTTACTTTTAAGGCATCCAAGAGAATTAGAAGATCTAGAACGTGATTTTGGACTTTGTTTTTCAAAATAATTTCTCATCAAATCAAGGTAAAATATTTTTGTGGAAGTGATTTATTTCTATATACTTTTATATTCAATTAAAGATGCATAAATTGCCAATAGATCTTCGGGTTGTACCTAACGAAATGTGAACTTTATGAGATTCTTTATAATGAAATGTAAAATCCTTTAGAAATTCAAAATGTCAAATGATGGGTATCTCGCTTGGTCATTGATACACTCCATAAGAGAAATGTGGTATGGATTGTTTTATTTTATTGATGAATAATTATCTAAGGAGACTTCACGTATCTTACTAGGTATTTTTAAGTACTCGATCTTACTATGATTTTACAGGTTAGTTCGAATCGATTGGATCTGTAGCAGAATACTAATGCGGGCTGCCAAGTGGATTGAAGAGAAAGGATAAATACACATTAAGTTTTTATGTCGTTAAATTCTTAGTTAGTTTAAATTTATCTCAAGACACGTTATTAAATTGATTAGTTGAACATTTTTTTTTTATACAATTTCCATGATTAGTTTAAGTTTATGGATATTTCAGTTATTTTATTTATTTTTATCATTCAATAATTATTACAAAGATAGTTAAGTTTTGGTAACATGTCAAGATTTATGAACATTTGGGGTGTTACGGTGCGTAGTCTAATAAGATCAAGGGTAAGTACAAGAAAACATGGTCAGACGGGACTGAAGGTTAGTTGGGTCCAGACCATATTTTAAGTTATTTCGTTTATAGTAGATTATTGACTAGGAAAAGTGCTCAAAGTTTTTGATCCTTTGCGAAGGGTTTTTTTGTGATCAATTTGGTGTTCTTTACTACTTTACAAATTGTGGTAATTCAGCACAGGATAATTTGACGTGATTATTCAATCATCTAAAAATAATTAAAAAGTGAGTTGTTACATTTAATTGTAATGCACACGTTCTAGGATCTAAACATTATCTAAATCGATTAAGAATCTTGATTAGGTTATTTTTCGGATGGAATCCGAGCCTTATTTGAGATCTTTGACACTAATTGTCTCGATGAGTCTAACATTATTCGTTCTTCCTCATTTTGATGGCAGTAATTATACATATTGGAAGGTCAGAATCAGAGATTTTCTTAAGTCTATGGATGAGCAGGTTTGGGTGAGTTTGGAATGGTAGGGCCACTTCTAAAAAGAAGAAAAATTTTTGGATTTACGTATAATATTATTTTATTAAAGAATATATGATTAAAAAGTAAAAAAAGAGAAAAATGTATTAAAATTAAAATGAAGCGGAAACAGTGACTAAATTTCAAAGAGGAAAGTCCCCTTGATATTTTTTTTTTTCCTTTTTTTTTTTTGTAAAGGAGGCCGGTACCTCCGAAATTTTATTAATTTGCCCTCATTTGTGGCGGAGGAATACCGTGGTTACATGTGAACAAATTGAAAACAGTAAATGAGGAAGACTACTTCCCTTACAATAATTGTAAATGCTAAAGAAAATGTGTTAAGCAGTAAAACATGAAGTACTACTTCTCTTACAATAAGATTTGATGCAATTAAAGATAAAAACTTAAAACTAAAATTTAAAATAAAATTACAATTCATATTCTAAAGTTGGGTAGTCCATGTCGATCAATTTACACAAGTACACGAATATGACGTGGTAGGTCAGCAAGTTTATACATTTGATGTCACCGGTGATCCCAGCCTGTTGCGGCAAGAGCATTTGCAACCTGGTTTTCCTCTCTGTAGATGTGGGTAACTCTGTCTCTATCAAAGGAAATGATGTCTATTTCTGAGCATGGCTTGTATAGCCCATGGTCCTTCTCCTTTGGTGATACAATGAATGGCTATACTCAAATCTGTCTCAACCTAAATGTCTATAAATCCAAGACCTCTAGCCAGTAGTATCCCAACGAGAATAGCCCTAAGCTTGCTTCCAATATGTTTCACTATCCATATGATGTTGAGAATGCCCTTATGCATTTTCCTGTGTGGTCCCTTATGATGCCTTCCTGCTCACAAAGTCATCCTTAACACATTCATCAATATTGACCTTTACAGCTCTGACTAATGGAGTACGCCACCAAACTATAATGTGGGGAGGAGATAAAGGGCGGGTCATAGTAATCCCAAAGAATGGGGCAAGTTGCATGTCATTACGCCTGTGTAGTGGTCAAAATAATCCTCCAGTGTGAAGGAATGAGATCATACGATACACCTTTCAAATGATTCGTCTTGATCTCATATAGATATCCCTACATTTTGCGTCATTTCTCTCAATCCATAGAAACCAGAAAATAAGTAGAGGGATAATGATGCGAATGTGCCCACTCCAAGCAAGCCGTCCAAAGTAACGCCGTCGCAGAAATCTTTGTCTGATGCAGTAATCTAAAATAAGCCCCCAAAATGCTGCCAAACCTGATCTGATATATTGTTACTAGTAAAAATATGGGTGATGTTCTCAATTTCAGAACAACACTGACATCGAGAAGTCAGCTGACTACCAACCCTCCTCTGAATAATAGTATCCACAGGAATCAAATCCGGCCATAATTTCGAATAAAAGAATGAGATTTTGGTAGGTATGATAGGATTCCAGAAGAGATTAAATGAATCCTGTGCTGGTTTGCTAGAATGGATCAACTATCATGCTGACTGAGTAGCAAATCTTCCATCTGATGTAGCCCACCAAAAAATTCGATCTGGGACGTCGACACATAGTGGCATGTCCACAATCTGTTCAACCATAATTGGTGGAAGAGCCTGTATTAGTCATCCAAAATTCCATCCAGTCTCCTGGAAAAAAATCCTACACTTTCTCAAATGTGTGTTGCCTGTGTGGGAAGATAGACGTCAAAGAAGTATCTCCCATCCAACAATCATGCCAAAAAAAAATCTGACCAGCCCCAAGTTGCCACGCAATTTTTGGTTTTGCATGTTGTCCAAATCTCTTCAATCTTTTCTATATAGGAGAGGCTGAATTAGGGATAGCTGTAAGTGATGGATATGTCCCTCTACAACATTTGCCCAATAAAAACTAAGCCCAAAGAGATTTCTAGGATCTAAATAACCACCATAACTTCATGGGGAATGAGTCCACCATATCCTGTAGTCTTCTGAAGCCCAATCCACCCTCAGTAGGATTGCAAATTTATTTCCACTATCGCCAATGTAATCTCCGCACATGATCCTTAGAGTCCCATAGGAATTGCCAATATACTCTCCACCTTTTTCCGTACAACCTTGGGAGGTCGCAGATTCTAGAAAAAATATATTGGTAAGGAGAAGAGAACCAACCTCAGTAAAGTGATATCCTAACACTAGGGGAATAGACCCTTGATAATTTTTTGACGGACCAAGAAATCGTCGATTATTCCCAAGATTAGTGATTAGCTCCGAATTTATTAGTTATGGAATTCGCAGAGACTGCGTCCGTTTCTAAATTGCTAATACAATTATGGATCTTTCATTGATAAATTTCACGATTTTTTTTCTCCTAAATAAATATGTCCCTAGTTTAAATGCACTTTTTATTTTAAAATAAATAAATAAAGTTCTGACTTCTATAATAATATACTTTTTATATGAATTAAAAATATTGATAATGTGAAATATTTTATGTACACCAAACAATTAGTATGAAATTACAAAAAAAAAGAAATTAATTTGTTTATAGATTGTCATTGCATGGGAAAAAATTATTATTATTATATCTCTTCGGACTGTAACAAAGCTGTAGAATAGGGTAGGTTTATATTTTTGAATTAATTTGTTTTTAAGGATATACGCCTCTTTCTCTTCTTCCGTAAATTTTCTCTGTCATTTTGCTTCTCTGTCTACGAATTTCTTCTTAGTACACTTCATTTTTCTCCTCTTGTTACCAAAATGTAATCATTGTGCACTTTAACATGGTACTCCATATCTGTTTTCAGTTTGAGATGAAGTTGGTAATATTTTGTTTGGTCAGGTAATTAGAGTTAGACATTGATGGATGCCATGTCGTCCGTGTGGATTATTTAAAAAGTGCTCATGAGAATATTAAATTGCTGAACCATATGAGTTAGTGTGACGTGACTTGTTTCGTGGTGGTCTATTTTACGACCTATTAGTAGATTAATTTATTGAACGGAGAAATGATACTAGATAATACGCTAACATTTGGCAGTCTTTTACAATGTTCAACATGTTAAAAATTTGTAGTTCATAGGTTGGTCCATCATAAAAGGTGATTTGTGTCGGATTCTATCTCAATGTCCTATGGCCTCTAGTCGAGTCAGTCCAATCTGTTAAAAAATGAAAAAAGGTAAACAAGTAACGACAATACAAGATAAGTTGATTGGAGATAATTTCTGAAGACTTCACATTCTATCACAATATATAATAAATTATCAGCCAATGTGTTGTCTTGTTATATATTTTGTAAAATGGTTTATCCACTAAGCATGTTTGGTATGCTACCTTGACAGGGCTAAATAATATTAATAGACAGTCAAGGGAGACGTGTGTCTATTGTTATTTTTTCTAATAGTCATGTAAGTATAGCATACCAAACTTATCCTAATTTAATAGTGATTGTCAAGTGTACAAGATCGATCAACAAATGGCTATTGACTCAATCCATGAGTCGGAACACATGTCACAAGTAGTGTGCACTATTAGAATTTTATGAAATATTAAGTTTCAAGAACTTTAAACCATAACTACTTTATTGCCAAGATTTCCACGTGAAATCGCCAAGAGAATTACTAAATGCAGAACATACATCTATTCATTAAAAATGATTCTTTATTACTGAATCTTGATTTCGGATCTTAAATCTTGATTATTGGCTCTTTTGATTCTTGATTTCGGCTTCTTGCTCCGTAATCTTGATTGTCTCAATTTTTTCTTCTTGATTGTTAATTTTATATTCTTGATTATAAGTTGTGGATCTTTCTCTTCAATATATTTCCATTTGTATTCGAGCCATCATCAAAAACAACACTAATGGATTCAATCTCTACATATGTAATTAGGTTCACACTTTTTTTAGGTGCCCAAGCCCATAAATTTTATTCCTCATTAAATCACTTTAAGTAGGCTTAACCTTAAGATGGCCTTTTATGCACACTTAATTACATATGTAAGTCCACATGACATATTAAAACCTATCAGTCTCCCATTTGGGCTGCATAACTTACCTTATACACGTGTATAACTTTATGAGTTCAAAACATTTGTTATCATAATCAAAAGCATCTCTGAACAATTTTGTCCATCAATTTTGATAACATATGATCAAAGCGATCTTGAATATCATAACTAAATTCGTCAATGATCACGTATATTAACATAATCAAATGACAATGATCAAGTGAGGATGCGCAGTATGGAAATCACATTTAATGTGATCCAAACATCCTTGTTTCCAACTGATCCTACATTTTTTTTAATGACATCAAATTTAAACTTTAATCGAAGTGAACTGAATTGAATACTTGATTTTTTGAAAATAACCTCAATATCTGTAAGCACAAAATGTTTCTAAATCAGACAACAATCAAACATAAATTCCCAATAAACTCCCATATCAACAAAAGATGCAGCACCCAAATGAGCGGTATGCTCATGAAAGAAATTGGGTAGTAGATCTTTATTAGGCAGATTTGTAATCATGGAATTTGTCCTAATATGCTCTACAGGAATTTGACAACTTTGACATTATCGAGCTTTTAATGGAATACAAGACTGCTATTGTCACAGAATAACTTAAGTGGTTTTCCAATTCCATCCAAAATGTGTAGCCCAGTGACATAGTTTCGCAATCATATTTCATGATTAAAATTAGAATATTCAATGATCTCCGATTGGTCTGATTTCTCGTATGTGATCATATAATCCTTAGTTCTCTATAGATACCAAAAGACCCGAGTGATTGTTTTCGAATATCGATCATTTAGTTATTTAAATATCTGCCCAACATTTCAACAATGAATGCTTATTCGGATGCATGCATACCTAAGCATATATTAAACTCCCAACTACTAAAGCACGGGAAATTTTCTGTATTTCATTTTTTAAAGTTTATCCTTAGAGCATTGATTAAGACTGAACTTGTCTCCCTTTACAATACGGATAAGTGGTTTATATTCTAGCATCCCAAATTTTTAAGAACATTAAAGTTTTTTTGTGTAATAATCAAAAAATACCCAGAGAACAATCTTGGTGTATCTGTATCCCTAATGCAAAAGAGACGCAACCAAAATCTTTCATTTCGAAATTTTATGATAGAAATATCTAGGTTCCGTGCAATAAGCATATATCATTGTAGGCAAACAATATTTCATTGACACACAATACCAGGAAAATTTGCTTACTCCCACTAAAATTGTGATATACACAATCATCAATTGCATTTATCTCAAAAGCAAACAAGAAGTTATTTGATGAAATTTGTAATACCATTGATGGAAAGCATGTTAGCCTATGGATGGATTTCTTTAGCCATATACTTTGGTGAAACCACGCAAAGAGTTTTTGAGAATTTTTTTTTTTTTTTGGTGCAAAATTCCTTTGCAGTAGTTATCTTATTGGACATAGAACCCCCGAATGTTGCTGGAATTTCACGCTTCATGATCATAAGACTTGCGTGATTTAAAAGATCACTTTTATCAAGTCCTTTTTTGTTAGCAAAACTTTTATCCATAAGGGTAGTGGGTTGTTCGATCCTTAATGCAAGGTCTGGATCCATGCCTCCATGAACGATAGGAATGTTCTCCTTCCAACCCTTAAACTTTGATTCAAGCACATGAATTGAAATGATGTTAATAGATATTGCAAAAATTGATGGATTAACAAATAGAGCACTTAAATCTAATTAACATGTTCACATGAGAATCCATATTAAGCAAACAATAAATTCAAATAATGATGGGTCACATCACAAGAGACCAGGCAAAATATTGATAGTTAGTCTTTGGATAGAATTATCAACTTGTAAATGGTACTCTTGGGTGTAGTAATCAAATATTGACAATAAATCATGTCAAATATTAAGTTCATCTTTGGATCGACTCAGTGTTTACATAAAAAGAAACTTTATAATTGTTTCATTTATTATTACAGGCATAAAATGTGGCGCCTCAATGCCACAACGACCTTTTTGAACCAAAGTTTTTTTGAAAAATTTCAAAAATCCAAAATTTTGAATTTGAAGGCTGGAAAATCCAAATTATGACTTTCAACCCCTAAAATTCGATCTTGAAAAATTTTGAATTTCGAAATTTACAGCTAAAATTCACATTTCAAATAAAAAGATTCCAAAATTCATTTTATGATTTTCAACCATAAAATTCTTTCTTAAATTTTAATGGTAGCATGGCGACTCTAATACCACTTGTTAGAATTTTATGAAACATTAAAGTTTAAAAACTTTAAAATCTAATTACTTTATTGTCAAGATCCTTCATGTCAAATCACTAGAAAAATTATTAAATGTGGAACATATATTTATTCATTATGAATGATTATTTATTGCTGCATCTTGAATTTTAATTATTGGCTCTTTTGATTCTTGAGAGTTCTTGTTCTTGATTTCAGCTTCTTGCTCCATAATCTTGAATGTCTCAACTTCTTCTTCTTGATTGTTAATTTTATTTTCTTGATTTTGAGTTTTGGATTTTCCTATTCAATATGTTTTCTCTTGCATTCTTGTGTTGACGGGAAAACACAAAGAGTGAGAATCACTTTTGAATTGGAGATCAGAACTCTATATATAATTCCATATGTATTCGACGCATCAACAATCCAAATGGATTCGGTATCTACGCATATAATCAGGCTCATACTTTATTTAGATACTAAAGCTCATAACTTTCACTCTTTATTAAATCACTTTAATTGAGCTTAACCTTAAGATGGCCTTTAATACACACATAATTACATATGTAAGTCTGTATGAAAGATTAAATCCCAATATGCCCAAAATCCGTTAGTTGCAAAATTTATTAAACATTCACAGAAATTGTTTTATTTCGTGATATGGCTAGTAAATAAGATCTAATATAACTATGTTTGAGAACTAACGAAAGGAAAGAAAGAAGCATAAAGAAGAATATGTTGTCACACGTGACATGCTAGTAAAAAACGTGGGAGAATCCATAAGAATATTTTGGCAATTTTTGAAGTAGACAATGATTGTCTCATTGAAACAAATAAGCGAACACATGAGCTACACAATCCTGAAAACCGCCGACGCTTTGATTGAGGTCAAAAAATTTCTTCGAAAGGTTGGTAAATGGTAGCTTGCCTTTCCTTTTCCTTTTTTTCTTTTTTTTTTTTCCTTTTTTTTTTATCGAGTCCTTTAAGAGTCTGAATATCCTGTATTTATCTACAAGTATGTTTTGGATGACTCATTTCATGCTTATAAGCATGAGAGGTGTCCTTCATAACTTTTTCTTTCTTCCACCCCGCATACTTTTTATTAATGATGAAATATATCCAAAATGTTTATCTATAAAATATTAATCAATCCGTTAGTCTACATTTATTACAAATTTTACAGACATGATGTAAAACCAAAAAAATAAAAATAAAGATACGTATAATAAATTATCCTGCATAAATACAAGTTTTGAAATTTTAGGGTAATCTAGCAACTTAATCATTTTCTAGGGACCTTGTGTTAGTAATCATAATAATTGGATACATATGAGTTTTCCACGAAATTAAATTTTAATATTATTTGAGATATTTATTAAATTATTATTGAGTTATCTGATATAAAAATACTTAGATAAAAAATGAAATTTACATATATCCATACTGGAATCTTATTATCGTGTAGTTATATATATATTTTTTAATTCGAATTTTATGATAAGTTTGTTTGTGGAAATATCAATCTAAATTTGAATTAAGAGTCCTATTGAAATTCTAATTAGAAAACTATCCTTATCAAATCACACCTATAAATACCCTCATGTTGTGCACTTCAGTTCACACAAATTTGTAGAAAACAAATAATTTATAAACAGAGAAAATTATGGATGAATTTTTCACCGTTGGAATAAGAGCTTCATGAACAAACAAAAACATAAGCACATAACCTTCAAAACGCCTTGGCATATGTTTCCTGTTTTAATTAGCTCCGAGCTCAAGCTGGTTACAACTTTCAGTGAAACTATACAAATAGACACCATTGCCCCTCCATTGTCATAAAATTTTCAGTTAAAGAGTGACATTCAAATTCAATAATACATAAAACAAAACAAAAAAACAAAAAAAAAAAAAAAAAGAAAAAAAAAAAAAAAGAAAGAGGGAGGGGGGGGGGGGGGGGGGGGGGGGGGGTGGGGGGAGAGAGTAACGGAAGTGAAAATATTTTCTAACACTTTTGAGATTTGTTCGCAAAAATTTTTCATCCTAAGTAGATTAAATACACAAGGAATTTAAATTTTGTATTTTCACTTTTTAATGTTTTAAGTTAAGCATTCTATATGCTATTATGTAAATAAAATTAAAGAAGGATCCTGTTGTAATATCATAGAGTATCATTTTATAGATCTATACAGAAACCAGTCATATGGCTAAACACCCTAAATGACCTTAGTGAAAATAAGTTGGTTAGATTTCTAACCCACTGGAAAATTATGTTATATGCGTACTTTACTTGTTTTTTTATATTAAATTGTGAAAATACTGGCATGGAATTTATATTGAATATATTCATATACTCACTATATATTCTAAATTTATTTTTACAAATGCTTGATTGATTGGAGTTAGAAATTGAGACTACTGACAGAGTCTATGCCGCTAGATCAAGACTTCCATTTTCTTTTAATGTTTATTATTTAGTTAGAATTATTTTCCAATTAGAAATTTAATGTTCGAAATGGATGTTGAATTTTTACACAAATAAGTACTAAATTTATATTACATTAGTGGATTAAGTTAATTGACATTTTATGAAACAGTAAAATATCTCATTTCATTCCTCAAAGTTCTTCAAATCTTTTGTATCACAATATGAGTAAATTTATTTTCTTACGGATAAAAAAAAAAAATTAATTGAGTGACCTCCGGGACATAGGTTCGGGGCATTACATATAAGTTCTAGATAAAATGCAAACCATTTATATATTTTCTATGGAATGCAAAGGTTGAGGAAGCTTAAGGACATCGAAGAAGCAAGCATTGAATTCTTTGTTAAGTGCTAAGATTGTTCTTCAACTTCCTTTTGAAGAGACACAGAAACTTTCGTCAATTTTTTTATTCTACAATCGTGTTTATTTAATTAAGTTACACATTAATGTTTATAACCTGAAAATTATTGAATAAATAAAATAAAGATCTACTAATTCAGTTTGGGACGAGTCTTATAGGATTGGTTATATAGGGCACAGCCCAACCCAATCTAACCCGACGACTCGACTATTGATAGCTACCTGATCAAATTGCATTATCAACAGAAATGGATCTGATCACATTATAACAAAAATCACCTTTTTGCAACTAACAAAACTAAACATCCAAATATTCATAAATAATTCTAAATAAATGGAATTAAAATTTGAATATATTAAATAAAACAAAATTATAGAGAATATGGGAAAACGTATTTTCAGGGTCTTAAGTGATAAAATTTGGACCAAATTTGTCAAACGTAAAGGCAAAGTACTTAGTTTTGCTTAATGGTTTTACACTCAAAATAGACCCAAAATTCTTCAAAGGATATTCCGAAAAATTCATCTTTCGATGTCAGTCCTACTTCTCCATGAATTCTTTTTCCGCATTGCATCATATTTAAATTGGATTTTTAATAGATTTTGATAAAAAAATGAAGAAATATGTGGTTGAAAAATTATAGGACATATGAAATGTATAATTAAAATTAATTATTGACCTCAACCTGAATTAAAATTTGTATTGCTGGGACTTAATCAACTTATCCCAATTAAAATTGATGTGCATAAAATAAAGAAATTAAATAATTACCATTCAAAACAAAATTCCCACGTAACCTAATTACAGAGCTGAACCCACCAAAATTCACAACATCAAAGCTTCTCTACGTCTTCTGCAAAGAGTTTAAGGCGCTACCACTGCCGCTGCATCTTAACCAACCACAGTTGGCTGTCGCAGTGTTTGATACACGCCGTCGGCCAATCTCTCTTCTTCTCCGGCATCACCGCTTCTCTATTGGTTTATTTTTTTCGTCATTTTTCCCCACGTGTCGAAGACTTGGTGATTATTTGCTCTACCTCCATATTTGCATAACAACCACGGGACTGCCACTTACGAAATTGCATAAATCTGTCCCTCGGACCTTCATCTCGTGTATTCTCATTTTTTTCCTCTGATTTTTATGTTGAAATAATTTCATATGTGGGCTTCACATTCGATTGTAAATTTTACGAGTTAGATAGATGTCTCATAATGATATTGTGTTTGGACCAAATTTCTTAAATGATCAATTATATCTTTTACACCTTACGAGTTGTAATTAATTTGATGTGGTAATTTTAAGTATGTGGGCGAAAATAAACCCTAATTAGAATTATAATCGTAATGGGATGGCTCAAATTATTTCCTATATATAAAGGTTAGGTCTCCCCTCCTCTCCATATGTTTTTGGGTTGCCCCATTGATAACCAATATTTTGTGAGGAGTAAGGAGGGAAAGATCTGACTACTATTACAATTATTGTTCATATCAATTATGGCTTCCGTAGGTATGAATTTCAACTACTAATTTATTAGATTGTGATTCTTGTTCTTAGCATGTTATTCATTAAATCTAATAATTGGTATCAGAGCCTCCATCTTGAGAACAGAATCCATAATAAAACATTATTCTTTCTCGTATTTTTGCCTGAATAACTGTTATTGGTTTCTAGCAATTTGAAAAAAAAAAAAAAAATTTCTTCCTCCTCCTCAGTCCTCACCAACACTTATGTTTCCAGTTTTCCACATACACACATATACATACACTGTATGCACTTGTTTTCTTCAAATAATCACGATCCACCACGCACAGAGACTTGAAACATAAATGCTGGGTTTTGTTAGTTTATAATATTCTTCTTGCTCCTTGCTCGGATATTCTGAAAATCTATGTATGTTTCATATGTAAAGAAATCCAAAAGCCCAATATGCAAAACGCCCGCCGCCATCCCTAAATCTGGAGAAAAAAAAAAAAACCCAATCTGAAAAGCTACATCACACTGTCCACACATATCTCAAATTCGTATTATGTGTTGCTTACTGTTAGTGCGTGAAAGAGTGGGAAATATTCCTATGTTTTTATTTTGATTTGCTTGATTAATTTCATATGTAAATATGAAAATCTGAACACATAATTATGCTAGTAAATCTGTGAATCTGGATATGTATTGTGTTGTATGTATGTATGTATTTATGTATATATACTGAATTTTGAGATATGGAGTTGAGATTTTGCACGTGGAGTTTAGTTCAATTTTATGCCCTGCCGTGAATCTGTACGGATGAGTATGTGGATAGCCTGATTTTGTAGAGTTTTGGTGGTTATTCCCAGACGCAGCCATCTGCATGTGAATGAAGGTGGAGGCGGAGGCCTGTGCTGCAAATAACATAATTATGGGCCTCCACATGCAATTAGGTTAAAGGGCCTGTTTTGCAAAATTAAAATAAGCACTTGTCTACAATTATGAAATTGGGGTCGCATTGCAATTATTTAAAATGAGGGCCTACTTGTAATTTGAAAATTTGGAGGACCTAGTTTTAATTTTAACTCTAGGGCTAAGATGTGGTTTTCAAAAAGGGGCTTTTAATTTGAATGTTAAAATTTCAACCCTAAAATTTAAATTTTTGACCCAATTAAAATTTTATTCAATAATTGACCCGATTGAAATATATTAAATGATAATAATAAATTAATTGACAATTTTTGTATATTTTCGTTAAAATATTTATGCATTTAATTATTGTCATTATTTGCGCGCTTAAATTTCAATTTTTATATATATTGAAATTTTGAATTTTGTTGCCAAATTTGTCTCTCAATCACATGTGAATTTTTGTCTTTCATCGATTGATGATTTTGTTTTGTTACATAATTATTGTTTTGTGATTGAATTTATCATGGATATTTAGACGATCCTTATTTTCCCACTGACAGAAATATTTTGAAATAAAAATGGGTAGTAGCTGTCAAAATGGCACACTCAATGTTATTTATTCAGTCTTCTCTACAACAAAATAATATATATATTTTGCGCAACCTTTTTTATTTATTGCATATAATATCTTGCCCAAAGGTGTTATTATATGTGATATTTTTGGAAAATGGCATAAGGCAGTTGACGAGTTTACATTGGTCTAGAAATCTCCTTCTGCCCAAAGGTGTTGGAATTTCGAAAACCAATGTAATTTTGTTAACTAGTTATATGATGTGTTTGAAGAGTACCTTACAGCATATTGTATTATCAGTCCAAAGGCAATTTTACAATGATGCACCGAGGCTCTTATCGTAATAAGATTCATATGGATCTGACTTTAATTACAGATTATCTAATTAATGGCCTATGTTAATTAGATGGATATTTTATTATCCATTTGACTGCATGCATTATGTTTGGATGATATTGAGTATGATATTTTATGTTTCCACATTTTATAATGTCTCATCTCTTTCGAGTCAATTGTCTGCCATTGAAACCTTGATTGGGAATAATTACATGAGATGGAAACGAGATGATTTTGGGCTTGGACTTTGTAATAAATAAAAGGCTTGAGAAACACACATATAAAAGTACTGTTGAATATGTAGCCGAGTATGAAAAGTGTGAAAATGCTAATAAACCTTGTTTGAGAATTACTAAGTGCTCCATATCCGATTCCATTATGGGTGCTATCACGACAATGAAAATGCTAAAGGTTTTATGGATGTCACATGAGAGAAATTTGTTGAGTATGATAAAGCTGAAACTGGAGACCTGATGGACAAGTTGATAAATATGAAATATGATGGTACAAGTGGTGTCAGGGAATACATTGTGAAAATGATAAATATATTATCTAAGCTAAAGGCTCTTGAGTTTCCCATTGCGGAGCTTGTCCTACTCTATTATATTTTAAATAACCTTCATATTCAATTCAATCAACTTAAGGTTGCTTACAATGCTCAGTGAAATAAATAAGATTTAAATTACCTTATTGAAGTATGTGCCCAAGACGAGTATAGGACGCGATGTGAGATTGTTGGAACTATGCAATTAGCTTTTCAACCATCACAGAAAAAGGGTTCTAATCATAAGTTTAAGTACCGTAAGGGCAATAAGGCACACCTCAATCACCAGAACAAAAATTCTAGAGGTTAGACTTCTGGCAGCCCCAAAGGAACTATAAAGAAAAATGATCAATGTAAGTTCTGCAAAAGGAAAATGTCTCTAATCCGTGAATAATCCTTTATGTTGTGGCATAAGCGATTGGGTCACATTTCTAGAGATAGAATGGAAAGATTGGTAAAAGTTGATATACTTTCCCCTCTAGATTTCTCTGATTATGACATCTTTATGGATTGTATAAGAGGAAAATTAACTAAGTCTACAAGGAAAGGTTCAACTAAGAGTACTGGTATTTCAGACTTGATACATACTGATATCAGTGGACCTCTGCCTTCCACTAAATATGGGAACAAATAGTTCATAACCTTTATTGATGATTTTTCACGATATGGATATGCCTACCCAATTAATGATAAATCCCTTACACTTGACAAATTAAAGATTTTTTAAAATGGAAGTAGAGAAACAATGTAGAAAAAGTATCAAAGTTGTAAGGTCTGACTATGGTGGTGAGTACTATGGGAAATATGACGAATCTGGTCAAAATATGGGTGATTTTGCAAAGTTTTTACAAGAGTGTGGAATAGTACCCCAATACACTATGCCAGGGACACCTGAGCAGAATGGTGTTTTTGAAAGACCTAATCGAACCCTAAAAGATATGGTTAGAAGTATGATGAGTAGAATAAATTTGCCTGAATATTTGTGAGGTGAAGCTTTGAAAACTGCTATGTATATTTTGAACAGAGTTCCAAGTAAAGTTGTTGCAAAGACACCTTTTGAATTATGGACAGGACGTAAGCCAAGTTTGGCTCACTTTAAAGTTTGGGGATGTCTAGCTGAGATTAGGATTTATAATCCATCGTGGCACTAGAATTGTAGAGTCCATTACTGCTAAGTTTCTAGAGAACAATTTTGGAGATAGTGGGAGTTCCATGTTGAGAGAAATTCTTGTTGAACCTAATCAAGTTGTTGTTCTAGTTCCTATTATACAGGAAAGAGTTGGTTCTCAACCAATTGAAATTGTTAATGAAGAATAGAGGAACCAGGATGAACCTCCAATTCCTCAAACAATGATTGAATCGTTTTCTAAGCCACAAGTTAGGAGATCACAAAGGGAAAGAAAATCTGCATTGCCCAGTGATTATATTACATATTTATTGGAGTGCGATTTTAATATTGGGCATATTGTTGATCCTATAACTTATAACCAAGCATTGACAAGTCCTGAGGCAGATAAATGGATAGCTGCCATGAAGGATGAAATGAACTCCATGGAAAGGAATGAAGTTTGGGATCTTGTTGAACTTCCTCCAGATGCTAAGGCTGTAGATAACAAGTGGGTTTTCAAAAGTAAATTAGATTCAAAAGTAAATGTAACGAAAGAAAGTAAGATTGGTTGCAAAAGGTTTTACTTAGCGAGAGGGCATTGATTATGTTGAAACCTTCTCCCTATCTCGTCGAAAGATTCTTTTCGAATTATCATGACTCTTGTGGCACACTACAATTTGGAGCTTCATTAAATGGATGTTAAGACAGTATTTTTGAATGGAGATCTTTCTGAAATGGTTTATATGAAACAACTTGAAGGATTTGTTGTGAATGGAAAAGAAAACTTGGTGTGTAAGTTAAACAAATCCTTATATGGTCTCAAGCAAACATCTTTTCAATGGTATTTGAAGTTTGATGAGGTTGTGACCTCTCTTGATTTTGTTGAAAATACTATTGATCAATGTATTTATCTTAAAATCAGTGGGAGAAATTTTATTTTTCTTGTACTGTATGTTGATGACATTCTGCTTGCCAGCAGTAACTTAGGGCTACTTTATGAGACAAAGAAAATGTTATCTGCTAATTTTGAGATGAAAGATCTTGGAGAAGCATCCTTTGTACTTGGTATTGAAATACATCGTGATAGAAATCATGGCTTACTGGAACTTTCTCAGAAAGCTTATATACGACGTGTTTTAGAAATGTTTAATATGCAAAATTGTGCACTCGATGATGTTTCTATCATAAAAGGAGATAAGTTTAACAAAACTCAATGTCCAAGGAATGAGCTAGAAAGGGAGTCTATGAAGATAATTCCATATGCTAGTGCTGTGGGGAGCTTAATGTATGCTCAAATTTGCACTAGGCCGAATATAGCCTACGCAGTAAGTGTCCTTAGCAGATTTCAGTCTAATCCAGGACAAGAGCATTGGAAAGCAATTAAGAAAGTTATGAGATATTTGAAGAAAGTTGAAAGTTATATGCTTACATTCCAGCGTACAAATCATCTTGAGGTGGTAGGATATTCAGATTCTGATTTTGCTAGATGTAAAGATGATTTGAAATCAACCTCAGGTTATATTTTTTTACACTAGTTGATGGTGCCATTTCTTAGAAAAGTACTAAACAGACTGTAGTGACATCTTCTACTATGCAAGCTGAATTTGTGGCATGTTATGGGGCTAAAGTCCAAATCGTTTGGTTAAGAAATTTTATCTCTAACTTGAAAGTTGTTGATCCCATCTCAAAACCAATTACTATTTATTGTGATAATAGCCCATCAATGTTTTTTTCAAGGAATAATAAAAGTTCTGATGGATCAAAGCATATTGACATCAAATATTTTATAGTTAGAGACAGAGTCAAGGAACGGCAGACGAACATAGAGTATATTAATACAGAGGCAATGATTGCAGATCCCTTGACTAAGAGACTCGATCCAAAAGTCTTTAAGACACATGTTGCTAATATGGGCATTGTGGAAACCTTTTGATGTTTCTGGTTAGTGGGAGTTATTTATAGAAAATAACTACGTTTTGACTTGATCCCTTAACGGAGTATGTATGCAACCCATATGTTTTTCGGGTACAGCCCATTCTGATAAGAAAATATTTTTTCTCTATCCATGAACTATGTTGAACATGTATTTGACTTATGTCTTTTCATAATATTACTATGATCTCGAAATATAACATAAGATGAGTCTCTTTTGGAGACATGTGGTTTCATTTTGATCAGAAGCATTATGAGGACCGATATGAATTAGCACAGTTTTTTTTATCACATTTGGTGCTAAGTTCATACCACATACAACCACATTGGTTGGAGGATGGGGATCCATGTCGATAAGGATGTTGGCATTTGTAGCTGTGGAATGGTCTTACATCGCTTAATTGGTGTAATGACTCCCATGTTCGGTGTTAATGTTCTTGTTGGACCGGATCATGTTATGTAAGGTGTCATCATTGGAGCTATACTTTTGTGGTCAGCTATGCAGTCTAACCTGGGTTTTAAAACTTTGTTATAGTAATCAAATATTTGCCCAAGTGGGATAATGTTGGAATAATTATATATGTGAGCTTCACATTCGATTGTAAATTTTACAGGTTAGATGTATGGCTCATAATAATATTGTGTTTGGGCCAAATTTATTAAGTGATCAATTTGGCTTTTTACACCTTACGGGTTGTAAATAATTTGATGTGATAATTTTAAGTACGTGGGCCGGAAATAAACCCTAATTAGAATTCTAGTTGTAATTATTAATTTAACGTAAAGTTTATATTATTAAAGTTTATTATTTTTGTAAATTTAACGTATTTTTTTATCATAAATTAATAATATAATAAATTATTTTTGTCAAGTTAACATAATATATAAAACACGTGAATAATTTAGTAATCAATATATTTGTTAATTTAACGAAGTTATGATTTAGTAATTTATATAGTTATAAAATAAATAAATAAATATTTTTTTAAATAAATACATTGTAAAAAATCGAAAGAATGAATAAAATAATATATCACTGTTCATTTGATGTAAGTTTTGGTGTAATAGTTGGAGACGAATTTTGATTTGGTGTAAGATTTGGTGCAAATTTTGGTGCAGCATTGGAGATGGCATAAGGGAAAGAAAATAATTAAGAAGACATAGGGTTAGTCCAAAATACTAGACATGTGGTAGTGGAAGACCTAGAAATTCGTGTGAGCTATGATAGATTTAGGCGAAGGCATGTGGCCGCTCGAGCAGTCTTTCGATATATGAAAAAAAATCTCGATAGAGCTAACATGGATGGTCGGCATTGCTCGTCGGGTGCTAGCTCCTCCCTTGCATGTGGTATGGTTGTTAAAAGTAATTTAAATAAACATCATTTTACCTTCTCTAATTTCTTAAATTTTAATTTAGAACAGTTCAAAATAATATCAAATGTTATGTCGTATGATAATAGTAGCTTGAACACAACCACTAACTAACTTCTTGTCTAGATTTCATGGAAACAAGAATTAACGTCCCATAAAACATCAAAAACTTATATAAAAAATTCTAAGATGCCAAATAATGTCATACATATAATTTAATATATTATTAATGAAGTTAATATTTCACTTTAAAGAATATTAAATACTAATTCAAACTCTAATTACTAGTTAATTATAGTATAAGGGTTAAGACTTAAGAAAACGTAAAATTTCTATAGTTAAATATATCATTATTGAAACCCCCAAATACAGCTTAAAAACACTAATTATGTTTGAATTTGGGTGTGACCCGAATTCATTGTTGAAGTAATTGAAGAATTTTAGTTGAAGTGCACGTCAAGAGGAATTCAATTTTGAAATGCTTTTGGAATCCTATTTGAAGTTTATTTGACAAACTTCAGTTAAATTTCTATTTGAAAGTCCTATTGAGAGTTGGAGTTTGTGTTGGACTTAAAGAGATTAAGATAAAAAAAAAAAAAACTTTTGAACATTCTATTTCATTTATAACTCTACTTCTAGGATTTGGATTGTTCCCTATATATACTTAGCTCTTCTCTACAATTTAGTAAGAGGATAGTTTAATCTCAGAGCTTACTAGAACATTAGATTCGTTGTGAGAAACACAATTTTTATATTTCTCTCTTATTATTGATTCAATAAAATCTCATAATTTCTCTGCTATATTTCTTATCTTTTATTATTCTTTTGCTTGGGATCAAATACTTTGTATTTTGCCTTAAAACTTCAATCCGAATTACAAAAACTAGTATCAGATCAATTTCGGTATCCCATTTGCTCCATAACAAGTGGTATAGAGCAATGTTTGATTTCTTCCAGTGTTTTTTTTTTTTTTTTTTTTTTTTTTTTTTGGTTTCCTTGAAATTTTAAAATCCTTTTTTGTT
>NW_019268276.1:157070-181212 GCF_002742605.1 Olea europaea var. sylvestris
TTTTTTTTTTGTTCTTGATGGCTTCCATGAAATATCACAATCAGCTTTTGGTTTGGAGCATTAGATTCTTGCCATAGCAGGTTAACATGTAAGCAGTATTCGTACAGGCTGATTTGGATGATGCGTTGTCGAAAATTGACAAGATGCTCGCAACTTTGACCTTAGAGGATAAGAGGCACTTTCTCATGTTCATCTCCATCTCTTAAATAACATTCTTCAAGACGTTTTGACGTAGAGTTCTCTAGCTACATTATGTTTGAAATTGGAATAATTGTGGATGATCCAAAGCCTAACAAGCAAATTGCATCTGAAACAGCGGCTATACTCTCATCACATGATAGAAGGAAGATATTTGGAAGATCACCTGGCTCAATTTAAGGAGATCGTCTCAGATTTGAAAACTTTGGAAGTAAAATACGATGAAGAAGATTTGGGCTTGATCTTATTCTGTTCATTTCCCGCATCGTTTTTTTCATTTAGAAACACGATATTTTATAGTCATGATACTCTCACCATATAGGATGTGTAATATACTTTGTTTTCAAAGGAGAAGATGAAGCATCTGGTTAGATCAAAGGCCAGAGACACAGAATGCCTTGTTACTCATGGTGATTACGGAAGGGGTAGATCGAAATATGAGTTTAGTAACAAATTTTTTAACTTTTGCGAGAAGGGGGGCACATCAGAATGAGTAAGAATGATTGCTACGAATTGCAGAATAAAGAACGGTTGGCTGCAAATCAGAATGGTAAGCAATTAGATACTTCAGGTGAAGCAGATCTTGCAGAGAATTATGTGAGTGATGGAGATCTTTTGGCTATTTTCAAAGTCGAATCTAAACCTTAAGAGGATTGGATTTTGGATTCAGCATGTACATTTTATATGTGTCCTAATAGGGACATGTTTACTGCATATGAAACAGTTTCCAAATGTATTGTAATTATGGAAAATAACGCATCTTGTCAAGCTGCTGGAATTGGCAAGGTTCGACATGTTTCAAGTTTGAAAAAGTATCTCATCTCATTGCCTATCCTTGATTCAAAGGGTTATAAGTTCTTTGGTAGATGTGGAATATTGAAGGTTTGCAAAGGTGCCCAGGTTGTATTGGAGGGACAAAAAAATCTTAGTCATACATCTTGTAGGGTCGTGCAGAATCTAGAAAAATCAACCAGGTTCGATACCGTGGTGGACATTTAGTTTGGTACAGTACCTTTACGATTTTGTATAGGGTCGGATTTGAAGAATACAACTTAGTTGAGTTCAGAAGGTATGGATAATGCCGTTTTGCCACCATCAACTATGGTGCCATTTTGGATTGTTTTACTTATTTTGTGTTATTCATTTGTATGGGCTTTTTGCAGATTTTTTTATCAACAGTCTATACCTGCCAGTAAAATCCAATCTCCAGACTCCAGTAGTGAAAGGGGTGAAAAAGTGATAAAATCTAACCAGCCTTATTTGTTGTTAAAATTGAAAAATTGCGCCTAGAAATAAAGGATGAAAAAGGAAATAATGATGGAAAGTGGAGTGGTTATTTCATAACTGTTTAAAATCAGTTTTCTTATAATTCCCGTGCGCACGGCCTCATTGTATAGTTATTCCATGTGCAATTACCTTGCAACCATGCTACACATCCAAACTCAAATCCAGATAAGACACGTGTCAACGCATGATTGAACAGTTTGAAAAATTAAAACAAAACACTCAAGCATTTTCTGAACATCAGTCCGTCTCTTCACTCCCTGTTTTTAAGCTTGACTAAATGGCTTTATTCTTCACATTAAACTGAAGTTTACCCCCATTTTATTTCGCACAGTTTGGGTTCTACTTCACATTATCTTCAACTGTCTCTCTCAAAACTGCTCCTGGTTTTTATCTAGAGTTTTTATAGTTTCAAGATATTTGTGCAGATTAGAAATGGCAAGAACTAAAACCTCCAAACAAAGGAAAGCTCATGGTGAATCTTCAATTAGCATCGCTGTTACTGGCAACACCGCCACCGCCGAAAGGGTTAGAGTTGGACCATGTTAAAAATCTATGAACAAACAAGCGGAATCAACCCAACAATAGTCCAGGCCGACAAACCATTGAGCCTACACGAACTGGTGGTGCCCTATCCCTGGCCATTGTACCCTACCGGCTACCACCTACAATTGGAAACTCTTGAAACTCTACCGTCTGAGTTATCCGCATTCCTGATAACGGTTCGTCGTACTGTACGATACAACAAACATATGAGTTACCCAAGTAAAAAGATGTGTTACATCTTACATGAGTAAAAATTTGAGGATTTTGATAATGTTGGGTCTAAAGCAAACAATAATGAGGAGGAAATAAAAAAAATATAAGCGACTAGGACCATTGAAGAACATTCAGAACACCCAACTGCTAGGATAGACAATCCTGCCTAGGATAAAGAAGTCAAGGACACTACAAATAAACTACACCACAAAATTTAGCTCTCAGTTTGAAATCTCTGATGGTGATTCAGAGGAATCCTCCTAAATAAATCGTATTCCACTGCCAAGGCAAAGGACAACCATAGCAGAGAAGGGTAAGCAAAAGGTCGGTGAAAAGTTTGATAAGCCCTTGTGAGGAAGTCAGAATAGACCTCCAATTCCTTTTGTTAGAGCTCAAAGAGTTCGGCGACTCCCAGTACTGACCCTGGTCTGTTCAGGTTTGAGACCTTCTCCAAAGTTAGACACTCTGCTAATCCACATAATTATTGTTTCTTAACTGAACCTCATGAAAGTATTTATGTATCATTCATTGCTCACTGAAAATTTATTAAGGAATTTAAAGTTGCGATTGTAGATTTTTTGAGAATCAGGTTGGATGATATTTTGGGTTTCCACAAACTTGAGAAATTGTTAACTTCCTTGGAAATTTAATGAGATGATTTTGAAGAATTCATGGCAAACGTACCAAAAAGTATTGGGAAGGCAAGAGACCATTCAGATGGCGGGTATATATGTTCACGAAAATAACTTTTGAATTAAAACCACCCCAAATGTATTGTTCATTAACAAGTAATAAAGTGAATGAAATTTCAAATATCGTCCTACAAAGATTGATTTAGTTCGATTTTAATTATCGTGACCTTAACCGAAACAAAAATAAAAAGATGTGTTTTGTGAAGAATTATAACAAAAATAAGCTACATATGCAATTATGAGTGAATTAGTTAAACTAACCGCAAATTATACTAAATAAAACTTGATGTATTCGACGACAAGAGCACTAGGATCGCAAATTCCCATGTAATAACCTTTTTTGAAGAATCAATTTCCTATTTAATTCAACAATATCTTTTAGGCAATGTTAAATATACTCACATATATGACTTGACTGTATTTCTATGACAGATGCGAACATATAAGAGCGCATGAATCTTTATAAATACTTAAAAATTCTCAGAGTATAGTAATCCTTTATCAGACCCTATGATAATTTACACTATGTTGAACACGTTTTCCTTCTTTTGAATTCATGAAATAAGCCACCACATTTATACAACTATCGTGCACAATAATTGTGGAGAAAAGAAAATCATATCAATCATTCAATATCTAAAAACTTGTTTTTAATATCAAATATGTAAAACTAAAGATTAAAAACTTATATTCCTTAGTTCATCGTTCTTCTAGTACAAAGAAATCCTACATAACATTTTATGAAGATAAAAACAAAAGAAATATTGAAGAATCAGTATCATCCAATTAAATCTTAAAATGAATCTCGAGTCTCAGAATCGATCTCTCGTGTCATCTTTCACCTATTTGTACTTTAGTCTCTGAACTTTGATTTTCTTCAATTTTAGTCCCATTTTCAGTTTCTTTTTCCTAAATTCTACCATATTCATCAATGTTGTCCTACAAAACATAATTTATATGGAATTAAGCCATATTCCAACATATTTGACAACAATTATACATGCTTTATGACCACTCATCAAAACTCCCCAAACTTGAAATATTGTTATTCTTCAAATAAAATTGTAGTTTAACTCTACACAAAATATGGTTTAACAATCTGTCGTGTCTCGGATTGAAATTCAGTAATCAACATAATCAACAGCTTTAACGACGGAAAATCAAATCAAACCTCTACCTATTATATGCATAACTCGATGTGTGCTTGTAAACTCATGTAAACATATTCAACTCATGATTGGTTCAACTCCCGACTCATGGTAGTCAAATAGTTCCTTTCTTCATTGGAGAAATACACACCCCAAACTCATTCTTTTCACTCAATTTTCTTATGGTGCATTTTAATGTTGAAGTTTAGTTAATTCTAATCATCATCCTCTCTTAGTTTGGATGGATCTTAGTATCACAAATTCACACTTCAACAAGTAGTATTTCCTATTTTTGATATAGTTCTATCAACCTAATGTCTCGGGGATTAATCAATGCAACTGTGCATTTTTTTCACTTATTCTTATTTTCTCTCTCTGATTTTTTAAGATCTTTTTTTAGCATCTTTTCGTTTGTTTTTTAAATAACCCATGTATTGAGCTTTAGGCTGATAAGAGAACCAAGTGTTAAACCATTTCAGGCTTATTCAATCTACAGACGAGGAGAATGAAGGGAAACCTAAGACAGATGAGGTCTTCTGAACTCCCTTTGAGGCTACTTTCTTAATATTCTATGAGAGAAGGGGGTGGTAAGCTTAGTAGGGCTCGAACCTACAATATCACATAACTCCTTTCCCCTTGAGCGCAACAAGCTAAGGATCTCCGCGCTGTATCGTTTGAAAGTGGTCCCTTCCCAGGTACTACCTCAGGTAATCCTAGATAGGCCCTCTCTTTCTTTTTTTAGACGATCTTCACTCTCTCGATCCCTTTGAAAACCATTTGCCTATCTATTTAGTAAATCGACCTATCCCCCAGCGTACCAGAGCTTTTCTACTCGCGGAAGATCTCGGTCAAGCTACTCGAAGCCACTTCCACCCTTGATGAATATTGTTTAACAACCTTGAATCTCTAAATCTTCCTTCCGATGCGGACAGGTAACTGAGATAGCATAGGCTCAAAGAGAAGGTTTTATTAACTTCTCCGCCTCTTACTTTCTATATGACCCTATATTGAGCCTTAGGCCAATGATTCCCTAGTCAATTGAGATTAAAGCCATAAGCTTTCAAATACCCTTATGTGCTTACTTGCTTGAATCATGAAGGCTTCTAGAGAAAATTTATTTAAACAGATTAATGTTATGCCCCTTTTCTATTTGACATTTAGTTGCCAAAACCAACCCATAACTTAAAAACTTTCACCTCATTTTCGTCTCATTGGTTTTAGATAATCCACACAAGATAATTTTATACACAGCCTTGTAACAGCTCAACCATCTCCAAACTACATTAGAAATGGATTGTGGATAAATACAATAAACGTTTTTTTGGGTTTACTTACTCTGTTGTACTCTTATCTAAATAATGAGCCAAATCACCAACTTAATGTGTAAAACATAAGTGTCATGCTTATAAAATGCCAAGTTTCACATAAACAACTATTGACTAATCTAATGATACAATATTTTCGTCATTTCTAGTGCATATCTATTCCACTATTCAACATCATTGTCCGCAAGGCCATCAAACCCACATAAGCATATAAAACAATGAGCAAATACTAGTGTTAGGATTTAATTGTATTGGCAATTCTTTAGACAAAAAGACCAACTAATAAGTTGTAAAAGTTAATATTTCAATTGGAATGTTGTGCAGATGAACTAGGTATCTTAAGGTTCAAGTTTGGAACAAGGAGGAAAGAGTCGCCAGATTTATGCTATCCTATCACCTATTTGATGCTCAAGCGGAAAAATAGATATAGTGTTGCGCTCCTGTCAACCAGCTCTCCTTCGAGCGACATATCAATCACTCGCTTATTGTTAATCTCGCACTCAAGCAATGGCGTTACGTGTAAAACTCTAGTTTGCATTTTTCAAGAATTTTATCCAGCCCCTGCTACCTAAATGCCTTATACTATCCATACCCAAGTCTTAACACTTTTTGGCTGGTGGTTGCTCGTTATATTACTTTTTTATAATATCATTCCAGTATCCAAGAACACATTCAAGCATTAAGATTAATCCTTTGATTATTGAGATCATTCAACCACAACTTTGGAAAAATATCAAATTCACAATCCAAAACACCCACTTTCTATACACATATAAGAAGGAACTTTCTCCATAGCTTTCAAAGTTTGCTGAAGATTGAGGAAGGTTGGATTAGAAACATAGGGAAAGTACAAAAACAAGGTGATCTTGGTGATCCACAATAGATAGACAATTCCAAAAGATAGGAATGGGAGTGAGTGAAGCATGTTCCAGCTTGTCTTGGAGATTGTAGGGATAGATCAGCGAGTCTAATGGGTTCTCTAGGTTGGATCATACTGCAAGTTTATATTGTTTATAGTTGAAGTTACTTATTTGGTCCTGGAGTTTTTACCAATAAATGTATTCTATGTTATTTATTGCTCTCATGTTATTGATTGTGGCATTCAAACTGTAGGATAATCTAACGTGATTAATTAACCACCTAGAAACAATTTAAAAGTGACTAGTTGCTTTTAATTATATAATTCAGCATGTTGGGTCAAAATGAATTTATTAAATCTAAACTTTCAACTAAAAAATGAATAAAAACTACTAAATTTTTTTCACAAGAACAGTCACACAAAAAGCAATAAATTATTTAAAAATATCGATGAATGTCAGTGACATGAAAATTCTGTCATCCCCCAAACTTATACAAATTAGTGCGTTCAATGTAAAAGTAAATATAATCAAAATAGAGTAGTAAGAATCAAAAACTCCTTAGGTAGATGCGGAAAGGTAGAAGAATCTAGCTGGTCCGGTTAGTAGATGTCATGACAACCACCACTTTTCTTTCTTGCTAAGCTTCAATTTTCTATTTCAAGAATCCAAAATAAATATTAATGATAGTAGATAAGATTTAACTATTTGTAATGTACTCACACCAAGAAGAATTCTATTTTTCTAACATTAAGAAGATTGATATCTCAGAGCAACTTTAAGAATGCCTATCGCATCAATACAAGTTCAATGTAATAGTAGAATGTTAATGATAAGACTAAATAAAATGAATTCAATAAGTAAATATGCCTAAATTACCAATGCAAGTCTTAAAATACTACCTAAAATGTGTTAAAATCATTAAATACATGAGTTACTAACCATGGCCCTAAAATGCTAAAAACTTGTGTAATGCAATAGCAAATCAAAATAAGTGAAAAGGGATTAAAAAATGGGTTACCTCTCATTAAGTGCTTGATTCATAGTCTAAAGTTCGACTTTTGGCACAAGTGTGTTGTGGCAATTTGATTATGACTTTGGAGGTTCTGCTTAACTTACTCAATATGACTTTGCTTCATATTGCAACTTTCCTCAAAACCTTATCCAAGTAGTATGACTATCTCTCACACCCATTTCGAACTCAACAATGCAAACCTCTACCTCCTCATAGAGTTTAATCACAAAATCAATTTTTGAGGAAACGATAAAGTTAATGGATTGCATGCTAAGTTTCATTTATTTGAATGCTACAAGTTTCTTTTAGCTCGTTATGATTAATTTCTCGTTCTTTTCATGCTCATCTTCTTTAATTGAAGTTTTCTCGAGTTCAACGTCCATATTCAAAACTTTTGGCAAAGAAACAGTGACATGTTCATGGAAAGTTATCTCCTCTTGTTGTATTTTGTAAGATGTTCGATTGACATGATTTCCTTAATTGATGTCCATTAACAACCAGTGGAAGAAATAATCTCATAAGTAAATCACTGACATCAAATTATGGTGAGAGAAATAATGCAATAGGTAAGTCACCGAAGACAGTTTTATCAAGTTCAAATTCTGCTTTTATATCTCATAGTCATTGTCCTATAATAAAATCTCCCTTAAGTATGTCTCCCTCATCAATTTCTTGAGCTGCCAATTATTGTGACCTCATGATGAAGTCACATACGAGCATCTTGTTGAAATCAACTACAATTATCTTTCAATCAGTTATTTTTCTCCTTTTATATATCTTGAAGGAAGAGAGAGAGAGAGAGAGACTAAAATGGAACAAAAATAACAATATAAAAATACAGGTAGAGTCTGAATCAATGTCAAGGCAAATAAAATCAAACTAAAATTCAATCTCCGACAACTACACCACAAACTTGTTTACGAAAATATCATTCGAATTAAAACCATCACAAATGTATGATTCATTAACAAGTAATAAAATGGATTAGAGTCCAAGTATCGTCCCACAAAGATTGATTTAGTTTGATTTTAATTATTGCGACCTTAACCAATATAAAAAAAATAAGATGTGTTTGTTTGACAGAATTATAACTAAAATAAGTTATTTATGCAATTATGAATGAATTAACTAAATTAAATGCAAATTATGCTACGATTGAAATGTGAAGAATCAATGTTCCCATTTTATTCAACAATCTCTCTCGAATAACGTTATAGCTACTCTCGTATATGACCCAACATATTTCTGTGACAGATACAAAACATACAAGAGTGCATGATTTTTTTATGAATACTTCAAGATTCACATAGAGCATAGCGATATATTTCTATTTCCTATCGAACCTTATGGCAATTTACACTATATTGAGCCTATTTCTCTTCTTTCGAATTCATAAAATAAGCCACCACATTCACACAACTGTCGTGTAGAATAATTGTGGTAAAAAGAAATTCATATAAATCATTTAGTATTATATTTATCTAAGAATGGAAGTCAAGATTTTACTAATTCAAAATCCATATTGCATAATGAATTACAAATTGGCATTCCCAGAATCAAAATCTTCCAATTCATTCCCTCCCAATCACTAGTTTATTGTTTTGATCTTTCTAATGTCTATAGCTAGATTATTTTTCCTATACTTCAATCCTACACCACATCTAAAGGAGATGTACGGAGTTATCAATACTTGAAACTACAAAATTCTTCATGCTTTTCATCAATTTTGAGGTTAGCATTCTGTATTTGTATTATTCGAATTAATGATTTCCTTAATGATAAATATAAATGCTTATAATAAATTGTCTATAAAATATAATTTTTATATTACATATTGGCTTTTTGGAGATCTATTGGGTTTAACGAGTTGTTCTTTATCATTCTTGATATGAAATACGAGTTGTCCAATATCTATATATAACATATAAAGAAAAAGATATATAAAAATGAACCCACATGACTATGTACACGTTTTGCTGTAAATTGTCGAGATTCAATTGATATGATTTTATAAGTTGAGATTTATAAAAATTATTTATTAATAATATTTAGAACATGGAGACATTCTGGCTTATATGTGCTTATATAATCTTCTAGAATAATTAATAGTGTGTATTCATAATTTATTGATATTTATTAAATGGTTAGTGTGAAATGATGAAGTAAACGAGCCTTAGCACATAATCTTATTTTTATCACTTGCATGCCACAATGATTATTGCATGCTCCACTTGAAAACCATCTATGTAATATATTGTTCAATATGTAATTGTATATCTACAAGTTATAAATAAATATGTAAAAAAAAGTATTGATATTGAAGGATATGTCTAAATAGTTATAAAAATTAAATCAGCATGTTGGAATTTCTTATTAGATGGTAATGATTTAGGACTCTTTGACAAGTTCATTTTGGGTACCGTTTTAAACATCTATGTCTTATATGCTAAAAGTAAATTGTTATGGATTTCGGGTAAGTAAACCTCTTATTGTCTTCATACTTATGTTACTTCCTTAAATATTTAAACATGTTACTAAATTGTTAATATGTGAACTTCACATTTGATTCATCATGCTTTATGACATTTATGTTTTCATGACATATTCATGCACGTCAATTCATCCTTAAGCCTACATAAAGTTTCAAGAGATAAAATATTTCCAAATATTAATGAGTCAATGAATATTTTAAATAGACCTGTCCCAAATGTTAAGGTTAAAGCTTTTTTTAAAGAAATTAATGAAAATGGGATATGTATTGGGAAACAGTTTTTATTTTTAAAGTAATGCATCTACATATCATAAGCATACATCATATACATGAAGATTGCTTACCGAGCATTAGCTCATTCCACGTTATTCCTCCACACTTTCAAATGATGAAGACGAGATGATTCGAAATGACGACTTGTGGCGACACATACTCAGTATTATCCCATTTCAATATTGATTTGATTTTGAAAGTAAATTTGACATATAATTTAGGGCATAGTACGATATGTGGGTTGATTTATTTTAGAATTCGACTCTTGTTTTGGCTTTGAATTTGGGTGGGTGAATTCGAGCGGCTTGTCGGTTTGAAGTAAGTGGGCTAGGGTTAATCTGTGAATGGGTAGAAGTGGGCTAATGGGTTGTTAAGATTTGGGCAAATATAGGTGCTGTAATAGAGTTAAAATGGTGGGTAGGATAAATTTGGCTGGATTAAATACGGGATTTGGATTTAAAGCAGCAACCGTAAGACAAATTTCGACAGTTTAAACTCGAATAAATTTTTGCAATTTAAAGTCGAGTTTCTCTTCTTTTTTTGGACAATCTGCTGAATGGAAAGAAGCAGAAAACAGACTTTCGACTCTCTCTCTCTCCCTCCCCTCCTCTTCATTTTTTTTTTTTTTTAACAAATAACAAACTGTAAATATATAAGAGGTTGAAAGAAAAACTGTACAGCTGCTATGGACCCTTTTTATTTTGGTAGAGTGGGAAAAGTAGGTTATGGATGTAAATGTGATGCTGAGATAATTCGGATTGGCTTATTGGTGTTGGTCAAAGGAAATAGTTTGAGCTCTGATATTAAATTGTTGCCGATTGCAATAATGAGAATAGTAAAGAAGGAGAAGAAATGAGAGAGATTGTAGTTTTATTTCAATATTCAAGTATATATTCTTACAATAAAAAAGCTTCATTTTATAGATTCTAAATAACATTGAAAAGGAAAATTACGACTAAAAGGGGAAACTAAGAATTCCTTTTAAAATGAGACAAATTCAATATTCTACCAAAGACAATAAAATGCAATAATGAAAATTCAATCTTTAATTGATTTGATTCCATTTACAACTAGCTTATACTTTCCATTTTTAATCAAACATTATTGTTACAAGAAAATGCCCAAATTGACTCAACGAAGACAGGAAACTCTCAGACACAAAGGCATCAAGATTTCATCGATTAGGGCTTAGATCTTAGTATTGTACCGTCTGTACAACGTGAAACTCATAAACCACAGTCCCAAACCACAAAACATAGAGGCAGTCACTTCAATGAACCAAGAACACTCAAGACTGAACTGGAAACTCTCAACAAAGCTCAACCAAACAGTCACATAGACTGTAGAAATACACAGAAGCCACAAAACCAGTAGTTTTAATGGCGTAATCTCAAGATTCACAGAGAAGGAGAAGAAGCAGAAGACACACAGTCACGAAGAGAGAGACCCAGAAGGTTCGAGAGAAAAAATCACGAAGAGGCAGAGAGAATATGACTCGAATTAGGGCCAAACGAGTCTCAACCCTCGTTTATATATAATGGGTAGTCACCGTAGATTGTAGGTTAAGTTGATCAAACGGTCCAGAGCGACTTGCATGGTTTAATTGGTTTGGGCCGGGTTTCAGCTGGTTTCATCATTGAGTTATTGGGCAATGGGCTGGGTAGTATCTGTTGGACCTTATAATATCATCATTGCCCCCAAATGTACTGGACACACAAAAGCTAATTTGGCATCACAACCTAATAATTATTTATTTATTTAATTTATTAATTTTTTTATTTTAGAAAATGAAAAAAATGCATGCACACACAATGAACACATAAATATCATATGTTTGATACGTTGAAATAGTAGGAATTAGACGCTAAACCCAAAGATCACTCTATATTATACATCCATAGACCAAATGTAGCATATAACTTGGGGATGATTGCATTGTTGTATGAAGATATTGAGATGAGTGAGGTTTCCAGGAGTGTAAACTTGTGTTGATTATTTAAGATCAATAAGATGAAAATTCAGTGAAAATCAAAAATTAGGTGCTGATTTTTTAGAACGGGTGCTTAATGAGGGGCATTTCATTAATCATTGTCTATAAAGGAAAAAAATTTGCCTTATTGTGAAGCTACAATATAAAAGATCCCAATGAGGACACATTGAAAATCCTAAAAAGAAAACTCAAAAAGTGATCAAGCTAGTGCATAAAATAGAATACGCACAGCAAACTTGAAAAAGTAGGTGCATAAAACAGAAGACACACTACATGCATTGATTAAGCCTAAAACTCTTATTTGAGAGAACTAAACTTTTGATAAGAGGTTGTTAGCTCAGTTGAATATTAGAGGTTGAAGCAATCAAAATTTGAAGAATCCTTTTGTCTGTTGAAGTGTATTGATGTTAATCTATCCAAACTAGAGAGGCAATATAAAAACTAAACTATAGATCACATCTTCAAAAAAATTTAAAAGAATACGTTTAGGAGTGTGTATCTTAAGAGTGAAGAAAGGACAACTTTGACAATGTTGGTCGAGAATTGAAGTAACTTGTGAATTCATGGTGTTTACTTAATTCTCCACACACATGTTAGTTTTGCATTGGATAAGTAAATTTTGATTTTTGTATTGTGACCTCGAAGCTGTTTATGAATTTAATACAAATGGCAGGTTATCTTACTAATTTTGTTGAATGTTTGTTTTTTGAGATATGTTATAGCTTTGTTTGAAGACAAGTAACTGTATAATTTTGGGGGTGTTTGATAAATATATTGTACATACTTATTTGGGCCATTAAATATAGACATTTATGAGTTCTAATGGTTAATTATGGCCTAATTTATTTTATATTTTGCTTATTAGGTAAAACTAGATGATCAAAAGTGAAATTGGACATGAACGAAAAACGGTGAAAAGGATAAAGTCTGAAGTTTGGAAACTGAATTCTAAGTTATCTATAGTTGATTTGAACAACAAAACAATGATATAAAAGTATAGGTGTTCAATTGGATGCAAATGGAAGTTAAAGGAGGAAAATTGCATTAAGAAACGACCTAAATATGCCACCATGAAGTTTAGGGACCAATTATAAATTGGTTCCAAATTTTGAAGCATCTGCGCTCACAAGTAGGATGTCAGCTCGCACGGGCCGATTTGTTTTGCAAAATTCGTGAGCAAATTGCTCTTATGGCAGGTGTGCAGAAACATAAGGGCACGCACGAATGGTTTAGCTGGGACCTGATATGCAATTTTCCTATTTTGCTTCAAACTCTATCTGGAAACCAATTTTGATGGAATTAACCTAATTTTCGACACTTAAATAGAAAACAGCTTCTTATGTCAAAGAGACCTGTCATACACTAATATTCATCAATTATCACAATCAATGAGAGGCAAACATCATAAATCGTTGGAGAAAACTGAGAGGCAATTGCAAGAATCCAATCATTTGAAGGACCGAACATTAATTTTTGGGCAAAGAAGGGAAGGCACACCTAAAGATTCTTCAAGAAACCATGGAAGAGATTTAAAATTTCAAGATTTATCTTCTTCTTCTCAATTGATCAATAATCCGGGTAATGTTCTACCAAATAAATACGATTTCTTGAAATTTTGTAATGTTAGGCTAGAATTTTATTTATTAAGATATAGATGACCCTTATTACGAAGTTTTAATATGAATTCAATATTTTGATGTTCAATATGCATGATTTCTTGGATGAATGTCATTATTTTTTGATGTGTTTTAGTTACTTGATCGCTAATTAAATTGATTTGTGATTTTTATTGTTATCGAGAGAGAAAATAGGATAGATAGCCTTATTAACGACCATGAGATTATATACTTAATTATACTCGAGAGATTATTGAATAATATAGAAACATTGATCAACAAGAATGCATGCGTATTATCATGATACTCAATTATATTAAATGGATTAATAAGAAGATTTGAAGTCTTAGTAATCATCTCAAATAGTTTAACAAAAAGCTCTCATAATTCAATCATTAGAATGGTTAGTTTAATTAGTCAATTAGTATAAATTCTTCACAAAAATTGACTATTCGATTAAAGTTAATATTAATTGACAGTAAATTAAGTACATAGTCCTCGTGAAAATGATACTTTATTTATCATATATTACTTGTTCACGGTATCGTGCACTTGCGAAATTTATACGATCAACTATCATGTGAAAGTGCACAACGAACACGTTGTCGTAACAAAGGAGAGAAAGAAAGTGTACAAACAAAGAAATTCGTAGAAAAATGACAAAGAAAATGTAAAAATAAATAAATAAATTATACACCTCCTCTGGGTTGCCCATAAGATTGTCAAATGTTTCAGAGGCTTCTTGCCAATTTCCCAATGATGCAATATCACAAAATCAAACAAGGTGAATTTGAAAGAGAGCTAAGGCCTCAAATATATTTAACAGAGACACAAAAAGAATAAACAAAAAATTAATCTATACAAGTAAAATAGAACAACTATCAGACTAAAATGTCAGTTCTCAATACATTCCATTATATTTTTTACAGCTTTACTTAATTTAATGAACAAATAGATGTCTAGGCGTACATTATTTAACTAAATTAGTCAGGTCCCATGGCATAATCTTCCTAAATAAGCAACCAGTGGATAAAGCTCTAATTCGATTTTTCAATGGAATGGAAAGTTTCCTTGCAATAATTCCACCTATCAACTTATAAACATTATGATAAAATCGAAGCCTCAAACAAGAATGCAGGCAATAGCAGCTACTTCTGCTGAAAGTAGTGTAAACTTGACAAATGAAATTCTGGAAGTAAGAAGAAGTTCAAAATCATCAAGAAGCTTTAGAAGTATGAAGATGAATATATATGACTTAGTAAAAATTCTACTTGATTAAGCAAAAGTGTTTTATTGGATAGAAGAATATTACATGGTTAAAGAAAAGCTCGTGATTGGTCGATATCTATTAAAGAGTTGCTTAATCATCTTGAACTCTTTTTCTATTAAGAAGGTGGAAGTTACTTAATCATTTTGACTTCTTCTACTAAAGGAGGTTTAAAAGAGTTACTAGACCATCTTGAACACTTCTTAGTTTTTTTTTTTTTAAATAAATAGGTGTATTGACATGTATTTTAAACTATCGGGTGGAAGATAAATTCTCATGATTGTATAAGAGAGTTTTTGAGAGAATTGCTCTATTGTACTCGTTATTTATTGTGTGATTAATGAAAGTTTGTTTATTTGAGTGAAAAAGTGGTATTCTATCACAACTTCTACCCATCAATGTTATCAGAACCAAGAAAGAATAAAAGAGAGTGATAAAATCTTTATTTCCAATTAGATATGGCTTCCTCAACTAGTTTTTTCTAGCCACAACTACCAAGGCTGACAAAGGAGAATTATAAGAATTGGAGCATACAAATGAAGGTGCTCTTAGCATCCCAAGACCTATGGGAAATGGTGGAGAAAGGTTATACAGAACCTATGTCTAAAGCCGATGAAGACGTATTAAGTACAACTGAAAAGATAGCACTCAAGGAAGCAAGGAAGAAAGATCAAAAGGCCTTGTATCTTATATATCAGACAGTAGATGAAGGAAATTTTGAGAAGATTGCTTCTGTTACCAACGCAAGAAAAGCATAGGATGCACTTCAAAATTCATTTCGAGATATCAAAAAGACAATGAGAATTCACCTACAAATGTTGAAAAGTGAATTTGAAAACTCGGAGTATTTGACTCGAGTCCTCACTATAGTGAATAATATCAATTGCAGTATAGAAAGATCAAAGATTAGCATGTAATAGTAAAAATTCTTCGTTCCTTAAATTCGAAGTTTGATAATGTAGTCATAGTAATTGAGGAATCCAAAGACCTCAGTACTATGACTATTGATGAACAATTGGCTTCTCTAGAGATCCATGAACAATGGATCAATAAAAAAACTTCATCTAAATCTCTTGATCAAGCATTGCAATCAAAGCTTTCTCTTCAAAAAAATAAAGGAGATGAAGTAAATTCACGACCAAGTCGAGGAAGGGGCGATTTCAAAGAGGACAAGGTTTTAATAATAGAGGAAGAGAAGAAAGATTTGAAATCAACAGTGGACATGATGTTCAACAACAATTTCATCAAAGAGGAAGATGACACTATAGAAGTCGAGGTAGAGGACAAGAAAGATGCAAAAATGATTTTAATCATCAAACTAGTGACAAAAGGAACGTGTAATGTTATAACTGTCATAAGTATGGACATTATAGCAACGAATGTCATGCAAAAATTGTTGAAGTTGGAGTTGGCGAAGATACCAACTTTGGTGATACAAGTGAGCCAAAATCACAGATATTGATGGCTCATTATACAACAACCGATAATGAAAATAAATGGTTTTTAGATACAGGAGCAAGTAATCATATGTGTGGAAAAAAAAGCATATTTTTATGGAGCTCGATGAAACTCTGCATGGCCATGTCTCTTTTGGCGACCTCTCCAAAGTTCCAATAAAAGGAAGAGGTAACATTTTAATCAAGCTCAATAATGATAGGTCACAGTTATATTACTGATGTTTATTATGTGCTGGATATCAAGCATAATTTATTATGTCTAAGATAGCTCCTAGAAAAGGGATATGACATTAGTTTAAAAGACTCCCACCTGATAATCAAAGATGATCGTGGATATCCAATATCCCAAGTACAAATGTCTAAAAATAGAATGTTCACATTAAACATTCTTCATAACTCACCAAAATGTTTAAGTGCCATTATGAATAATAAGAATTGGTTGTAGCACTTGAGACTTGGACATTTAAATTTTGAAGGATTAAGATTGTTGTCAAAGAAAAAGATGTTAAAGTGGTTTCCAAATATTGATCATCCGAATGAAATTTGTGAAAGTTGTGTTCTTGGCAAGCATGCAAGAACAAATTTTACAAGGGAGACAAGTTGGAGAGCAAAGAAGCCACTGGTGTTGGTCCATACAGATATATGTGGTCTATAGAAGCCAATATCAAACAGACAAAATAGGTATTTTATTACCTTTATTGATGACTATTGTAGAAAGACATGGGTATACTTTCTCAAGAAAAAGTCAGAGGTGTTAAATTCATTTAAAGAATTCAAGTCCAGTGTTGAAAAACAAAGTGGCTATTACATAAAGATATTACGGTCAGATCAAGGGGAAGAATATATTTTTGATGCATTTAAAAGCTTTTGTAATTTGAATGGCATCAGACAACAATTCACACCAGCTTATACTCCCCAATTGAATGGCGTAGCTGAAAGAAAGAACCGCACAATTCTCGACATGGCGAGAAGTATGTTAAAAGATAAGAAATTACTTAAAGAATTTTGGGTTGTAGCAGTTTCAACTGCTGTGTATTTATTGAATTGGTGTCCTACTAAGAATGTTCACGGAGTAACACCTGAAGAGGCTTGGAGCACATATAAGCCTAGTGCAAATCACATTCGAGTCTTGGATGTATAGCTTATGTAAAGATCCCAGAAGCAAGAAGAACTAAACTTGATGACAAAGGGTAGAAATGTATATTTATTGGCTATGGTGATAGGATAATGGGATACAAGTTATACAGTCCCATTACAAAGATATTATCATGAGTCGAGAAATAATCTTTGAAGAAGATAAAGCTTGGAATTGGGAGAATGCTAAAGACATTGAGCAAATTCATTTAATTCTTGAGCAAAAAGAATTTTAACCACCAAACAATGGAGTAAGCCGCACATAAACAACTATATCTAGCTCACCCACAACATCAGAAAATCCATCATCTTCATCAGAATCATCTTCTAAAGAACGGCCAAGGAAGATGAAAAGCTTGAGGGATATTTATGATGCTACTGAACAACCAGGTGAACAATATGAATTATTTTGTTTATTAGCTGACAGTAAACTACTTTCTTTTGAAGAAGCTTCAATAGATAAAAGATGGCAAAAAACAATGGATGAAGAAATTAGTTCTATTGAGAAGAACAACATATGGAAGCTCACTCAATTAACTGAAGGAAAAAAGGCCATTGAAGTAAAATGGGTGTACAAAATTAAAAAAAAAAAAAAAAAAAAAAAAAATATATATATATATATATATATATATACACACACACACACACACAAGGCAAAATTCAGAGGTACAAAGCAAGGTTGGTTGCACAAGGTTACTCTCAAAAAGTATGAATGGACTATGGAGAAATATTTGCACCTGTTGCACGCATAGAGACAATTCGGTTGTTGATTTCATTGGCTGCACAACACAGATGGAAAATTTATCAGCTTGATGTCAAGACAGCATTTTTAAATAGATATCTTGTAGAAGACATAAACGTGAAGCAACCACCTAGATACGTATAAGAAGGTCAACTGAATAAAGTTTATAAATTAAAAAAAGCTCTTTATGGACTCAAGCAAGCCCCCCAAGCATGGAATACCCATATTGACAATTACTTTAAAAAGAATGGGTTTATGCAATGTCCGTATGAACATACATTGTATGCAAAACAAGAACAAGATGGAGGTATATTGATGCGAACCCGATCAGCAAGGTTACAATCGAACCCACAGGATATTGAATCGGATCCCAAGAATGCCAATATGACCAAGGTTTATGGATCTGACCCTAAAATAGTGAACCAAGCAACCCAACAAGAACGGCATTATGGAGGACCTCTTGATTACACAATTGTAGAAATTAAAATTCGGAATTGTAAGGTCGACCCAATAAATTATTGAACCAGAAACCAAGACAATTACATGAATATCTTGACCCCGTGATTACCCAATTTATGAAATCTCCCTTGATTTGTGAACGCCACAAGAAATTACTTTCTTGATGCGTTCGAATCGTCTATTTAAGAACAAAGTTTGAAGCGAAGCTTCACGAGAAAAATCTCTATTTTCAATAATCAAAGTCTTTTTGAAAATACAATGAAATAGTCCTAGTATACATAAAACCTAATTATAAAAGGAATAAAATACTAGGAGATAATTTGAAAACGTACTAAATCTCCTAAAATATGGAAATTACCAAAAAGAATAGAATCCTAGATAAAGTAGAAGATCTCACGAATATGGAAAAATTCTGTTTCGAAAAACAGTGGTGCGACCGCATGGGCAAAACTGGTGCAGTCGCATGGTTTTTCTGGTCAACTCCCAATTCTTCCCTACACCTTTGTATGTGGCCGCATGGAGTTCACAGCGTGTGGTCGCATAGCTGTCCAATTTATGCTCCAAACCCGGTTTTCAGCTTCTTGTTCCCAGGTGTTCCAGCCCTCATCCCCTTGATGAAATTTGATCTCAACCTTGTACTCTTCCACATTTGGAACTCCACAACTTTGATCAACCACTTGGCCAACTATATCACTCCCAATTTGCCCCCAACTTAGCTCGATTCTTGGCCTCGACCTTCTCCCAACAATCAATGAATTCTTGGAAATTGATGGTGCACCCGAGATCATATCATATACTATTTATTTGTATGTGGATGATTTGATTTCTACATGTAACAATCCATCCATGTTTGAAGCATTCAAAGAAAATATGATGAAAGAATTTAAGATGACTGATATTGGATTGATGGCACACTTTCTTGGGATTGAAATTAACCAATAAGAAGATGGAATTTTTATTTCTCAAAGTGTAGATGCAGAAGACATTTTAAAGAAATTTAGAATGGAGAAGTGTAATCCGGTTACTACTCCAGTTGAAAGTAGACTAGAGCTACACAAAAATGAAGATGGTGATGTTGATCCTACATATTTCAAGAGCTTGGTTGGAAGCTTTAGATATCTAACGTGCACCAGACTGGATATAATATATGGCGTAGGATTGATTAGGATATACATGGATACATCAGATCAATCCCATCTTAATGCAGCAAAAAGAATACTCCGCTATCTTAAATGTACAATCAATGAAGGCTTACTCTATACATCTACTAATGATTTTAGGCTCACTGATTATTCGAATAGTGAATGGAAGAGATATAGATGAAAGGAAAAGTACAATTGGATTCGTATTTTTTATTAGAGAAACTGCATTCACATGGTCATCCAAAAAACAACCAATTGTTACTTTATCTAGCTGTGAAGTGAGTATGTTACTGCAAGTTCAGTTGTATGTCATGCTATCTGGTTCCGTAATATGCTAACATATTTGGGATTCCCTCAAGAAAATTCCACTGAGATTTATGTTGATAACCGATCAGCAATTGCACTTGCAAAGAATCTAGTCCATCATGACAAAAGTAAACATATAGATACATGTTTTCATTTTATCCGAGAACACATAAAGATGAAAGAAGTGGAGCTGCTACCATGCAGAACAAATGATCAAGCAGTATATATTTTTACCATGCCACTTAAACATGATGTGTTTACTAGATAGAAATTTATGCTTAGAATGGTCAAGTTTAAGGAGGATGTTGAAAGTAGTGTAAATTTGACCAATGAAATTCTAGAAGTAAGAAGAAGTTCAAAATCATCAAGAAGCTTTAGAATTATGAAGATGAATATATGACTTAGTCAAAATTCTAGTTGATTAAGCAAAAGTGTTTTATTGGATAGAAAAATATTACATGGTTAAGGAAAAGCTCGTGATGGTTGATGGTTATTAAAGAGTTGCTTAATCATCTTGAACTCTTTTTCTATTAAGGAGGTAGAAGTTACTTAACCATTTTGAATACTTCTTGTACTAAAGGAGGTAAAAAGAGTTATTTGATCATCTTAAACATTTCTTAATTTTTTCCTATAAATAGGTGTATTGACATGCATTTTAAACTATTGGGTAGAAGATAAATTCTCATGACTGTATGAGGAGTGAATTGCCTAAATGGTCACTAAGCTTTGTAAAAAAATTTCAAGGAGTCACTGAACTTTAAAAATCACCTAAACGGTCATTGAACTTTGAAAAATATTTTTACGAGGTCATTGAACTTTAAAAATCACATAAATGGTCACTGAACTTTGCAAAAGGTTTTCACGATGTCACCGAATTCAGTGACTCCTGGTAAACTTTTTGCAAAGTTCAATGACCATTTATGTGATTTTTAAAGTTCAGTGATATCGTAAAAACTTTTTGCAAAATTCAATGATCATTGAGGTGATTTTAAAAGTTCAGTGGCCCTTTAGAAACATTTTGCAAAGTTCAGTGACCATTTAGACAATTCACTCCTATATAAAAGAGTTTTTTGAGAGAGAATTGCTTTATTGTACTAGTTATATATTGTGTGATTAATGAAGGTTTGTTTATTTGAGTGGAAAAGTAATATTTTATCACAACTTCTACCCATCAACTTCCACTGGCAAGATGCACAACAGGAAAAAAAATAGGAATTGAAAAATTCCACCAGTTCCAATTCATCATGACGAGAAGGGAGATCTGGTTGTAGACTTTTCTAGGCTTCTTTTCTTTCTAATTTATAAGTTCATACATATGTTTATTTTGTATCAGGACACTTTCCTCAAATATATACAAATAAATTATATGCATTCAGATATCCACATATATCCACACAGACACACACACGCACGCATACATATTTGAGTTAAATCACTTTGATTACCATCAACTCATTTAGAGAAGCAATGGGAAACATATTAGGAATGAAGTCGGTGGCAAGTATGAATAAGTAGGACAACATGGACTAATTACAAATTTGCTTTTTAACAGTCAAAGTAGCATTTGTCTGAACAAAAACTGTTGTTTGTAAATCAAAATTGAGTGATTTCTTTTAATGCAAAATAAACTTACCCAACCTACAAAAAATAGAATTGAAAGTAGATGAAAATTGGACAGAATAATGTCAAGGAATGAAAATTCAGAGCATGATTTGTGTGAAATGTTTACACTTCTTTAACTTCTAATTGCATTTCAATAATCATATGTGATCTTCACGGATATCTTTGGCTCATTCAAGGCCTATGCTACCAATTCCAACTCTTTTGCAATAATTAGTTCTCAATAACTCCTATTTTAACTTTGATTACAGTTTGATAAACTCCTAATACAATTAAACTAGGACATGATTATGACTTAAGAAATTGTCAATTACAAATTAGACTTTACATTAATAATCGTAGGGTTTCTAGATGATTGATGTATTACATCGATAAGGATGTGTATCATGATAGGAATAATCTTAAAGTCGAGATATGAAATTAAATACAACTTTATGGAGGAAACTTGGCGCTATTGTGCGACTGCTTGGGAAATTTCCTTGTTTTGAACTATTCTTAAATGGAACCCGTAACATCCAACCTCTTAAATGGTTAGCTTGCGTGATGCACCCGATGTATCAAATTCATCCATCGATAAATTTTAAAATATCATTATTGTTGGTAGTGTTATAAAATCATATAAAATATTGGAATTTACTATTACATGTCGATTAGGTGTGTGAATTAGAATAAGTTTTCAATGGGTACAATGATTGGGTGTGACCTTCAAGTGCAATAAGTGCCTAATTCGAGGGAATGACCTTTCAATGGTTGTGATCTAGACCACTAGATCATGTCCGAAATAGTGTGATCTAATCATTAAAGTAATTTGTGTGATTATCGAGCAAAGACATATTGAAATCTATAAATGGGACCTTCTTAATTTCATTTTATTTACTCTAAATCAATTCTAAACAATTCACTTCAAATTCTTTCTTTCTCTAAATTATGTCAAAATAATGTTCAAATAATTTTCGAGTTTCATGTTTGATATTTTAGTATTCAATTTCATCCGATCTTGAGAGTACGATCTATCTTTGGTTGACAAAATTAAAATTGTGCTTTATTAATTTGGAAGAAGCATTTTATCTTAGAAAAAAGACATCTATTTGATCATATTAGCACCATTGCAAGGAGCGATATATCTTAAAGAGATTTGTAATCACCTCTCTCGCTTCATTTCATCTTCTTTTAATTTTTACATTTTCTACATTTCAGTAAATCATAATTTATCCCTTTTTTTTTTTTTTTGGTTAACAAATTATAATTCATGCCCCAATCTCTCCAACAATCTTAAGACAAATTATATTCATTTCTGCATATATGAAAATTTTGAGGTGCTAAAATTTTAATTTTATATGGAATTGTGGAACGTAATGGGCTTGTTATTCCAAGTTCAATTGAATTGGCATTTATGGAAATTAAATGAATTATATTTTGCATGTTATGTTCTAATGAAATAATTTTGAGTGAATGCCGATAGGTCAACTTGGAAGTCAACTAACCGACACAAAAACAATTATTCGATACATGTTATTAGTGTTAGGACCTTCCTCTTGCTGCTCACACTGATTCCCGGGCTCAGTTAACCATTAAAACCGAGTTCAACATCAAAACTGGAATGACCCATACTGCCGGCGCCTCTTCTTCCTATGGTTGCTTTCTTCTCTTGCTTAATTGATTCAATCCACACACTTAGGATGGATACCACTCAGGTAAGGTTCACAAAGACTCAAGCAATTTGGGTGGAGAAGAAATCACGAAGAAGATGAAGACAGAAGACACGGCTTGGACACGGCAGTTTCTTCTTCCTCACGGCTTCAATTTTGGACGGTACCAACAAAGGCAAAGACACCAATATATATAGTAAGTCAAGTGGCCAACATAAGGTAAGTCGGGATATGGTAAGTAGGCTCGACTAGGGTTAACTTCCAATGGAAGAAATCAACAAGCCACAAAGAATATTAGCCGTCCAATAGGTAAGGCAACGTTCGGTCGGTTCATCCATTATTCGATGTTGAATTATCGTTCAGTCATTTATGTCGACTGATAAAATTGGTTCTCATCATCGCCCGGGGGTCGTTTGACTACATAATGTCTAACAACCTCCACCTTGGTGTCAAAGGACCTGCAAAGAAAAAAAACGTTTTTCCATTAGTGACACCTCTAACAGAAAAACCGATAAAATTGAAATCATTTACCTGTACCGATGTTTAGAAGCTCTTTGCAACTTCTAAACTTTACCAGTGGCAGCACTTTCGTGCCCATATCTGAAGGATTGTACTGTGTGTGAATTTTTCCAAGTCTTACTACTTCTTGTGATATTATATCCCTAATGAAGTGTAACCTAACATCGATATGTTTAGTGCGTTCGTGAAAGACAGGATT